>NC_052517.1:18858893-18897809 GCF_014356525.2 Nilaparvata lugens | reverse complement strand
TATCAGAGTAAAAATCAGACTATAGAATTATTCATCATAAATCAGCTGACAAGTGATTATACAGATGGTGGAGAAGCCAGTCTATTGCTGTATTTCCATAAGGTCTATAGTTTCATCAGGTACTGTGGATGAGAATACTGCGTGAGGTCTACTGTTCACAGAACTACTAGTATAAAAGGAAAAAGGAGCCTTCTTCATACGCCAATATTATAATAAAAATCAGACTATAGAATTATTCATCATAAATCAGCTGACAAGTGATTACACAGATGTGTGGAGAAGCCAGTCCATTGCTGTATTCCCATAAGGTCTATAGTTTCAATCAGGTACTTGTGGATGAGATTACTGCGTGAGGTCTACTGTTCATAGAACTACTAGTAGAACATCGAAACAAAAGTTGTGTTTTCACCTGACTGTGACATGATATAACATTATCTCGATATCTTCTCTTCCTTCTCCACCACCTCTCCTACTTCTCCTCCTCCTCCTCCTCCTCGTCCTCCTCCAAATAATTGAGACACATGTTGGTTAGTAACACATCAGTAAAGATTTGAAAGTCGGCTCTCACACGTATATTAGTCACTCCTTATAAGGTGATGCGACTTTGCTCAGATATTTCAAGTGGGCAGACGACTATAGTGAGGTCCACGTTATAATGGCAGTGTTTGATTAGCAATGGTATTTCTATCCTTGTCTATCATTCAACAAAGCGGATAGCGATATCTCTTTCTCGCTTTGCTCTGTTGCCAGATCGTCTTCTAACAATTTAGAATTGATAATTAATTAACAAAATATTTCATCTTAATTATGAAAATTCATTATGAAAAATATAATTTCTCACTTTATAAAATATAATCGATTATTCTAAACAAGAATGAACAGTTGATATTACATCAATAAACCTGAGAATTGCGGAGAATACGAAATTCTCAAATCCTGGACAGCAATAGAGCTACCTGCTTTGTCTACATATAGACAAGGATAGCAACACCAATGTTAATCAGGTGCTCATTTTATAACATGAATCTCAGTATATAGTGAGGTCCACGTTATAATGGCAGTGTTTGATTGGCAATGGTACTGCTATCCTTGTCTGTCATTCAACAGAGCGGATAGCGCTATCTCTATCTCGCTTTGCTCTGTTGCCAGATCGTCTTTTAACAATGTAGAATTGATAATTAATTCACAAAATATTTCATCTTAATTATAAAATTATTGGAAAATATAATTCCTTGCTTAATAGAATATAATTGATTACTTTAAACGATATTACATCAACTGGATCGTCCAAGAATGAGATCAGCAGGATCGTCCTGAATTTTTCATTTGAGCATTTTTATCATATGTTAAGAAGATCCAGTCGGGGGTCCAGACTAAACGGACATGGCGATCGAAGCGATCCTGACGGCTAGTAATATAATATTCCCAGGAATAGCTCTGATTGAAGCAGCAATGCCCAATCAATTTTTCCGCGATAAATGCATTTCAATCTTCAACTTGGTGCCAACCTAACAAAGTCAACTCAACTTAATGCCAACCTGGCAAAATTATCAATTAAGTTACCAGTTAGTTAACAACTGTTTCGAAGAGGTACTCTCTCTAGATTATAGTTCTATATTAACATATAGTATGGCCTTTTTTCAATTATAATTAAGATATTGGGAGAAGAAGAATATATATATGATAAAAGACGAACTTTAAACCCTTAAAAACCACCCTTAGAGTTAAAATATTGCCAAAAGATTTCTTAGTGCGCCTCTAAAGGGCCAACTGAACATACCTACCAAATATGAACGTTTTTGGTCCCGTAGACTTTAGTTCTGCGAGTGAGTGAGTGAGTCAGTCAGTCAGTCAGTCAGTCAGTGCCATTTCGCTTTTATATATTACATCAATAAACCTGTATCAGCTACCGTCTATAGAAGACAAGACAGAGGATCGGCAACGTTCATCTCTTTTCTTCCTCCACTGCCATTATAACGTGGACCTCGCTATATAAGATACATTAATTAATGGGAATCTAATTAAATGTATCAACCTTTTTTTAAAAAAAATACTGTTACTTGTGTATCATTGGGAGTTTCCTGTGTGTAATCTACGTTGTGTTCACTTTATATTGTCAGCAGTTCCAGGGAATAACATGATTGATCACCTTTGGAATAATGGTGACAGAGTTGAGTGATCTCGAAGTGTGTGCCCACACACTTGTTTGGAGGAAACCCACGCGGAAATTTTCGAATGCACTTAATTGTATGGAAAATGAAAGCATATGGTTGTAGAATTTATGGTTTTAGAGAAGTAGTTCTGTGAAGAGTAGACCTCGCGCAGTAATAAACCACAGTCTCCTTTAATACTGTCCATCATAGTAAATTCTGTCCTGTCCTGTCGTGTCGGCGAGATATCGGTGTATAAACGACTAATGGCTGTTTGGGTTGTTGTATCGACAATGCTAATAATTTGATGTGAACAGCTATATGCTACTATCATCAAAAGCTTACCGAGTTGAAAGCAGAGAAAAGTCGGGAGAAAATACTATGCTTCTTCAAGTTATCAATTGCATGCCTCACTGCATGCAATTAATAGTCCACACAACAGCTGTGTTTTTAATAAGTTACATCGATATATTAATCAATCAATAATCCTTTATTGTCATGGAACACAAAGTGTTGTAACAAACGTCAAATACAATCAAATTAAAAACAGTCAAAATATTTATAAAATAATAATATAGTCAAAGTGGTATTTTTGTAAAAAAATTTACAACTAAATTGGCTAATAGTAATAAACAGCAGCATAAATAGTATTGAATTGCATGCAATATATAATCCACTCGACAGCTGATTTATGATGTGAATACTTCTAGTCTGATTTTTACTCCAATATTGATATAATATTTACTCTAAGTATGTGGGACTCTCCTTTTCCTTTTATACTAGTAGTTCTGTGAACAGTAGACCTCGCGCTCAGTAAGTTACATTGACCTGTTTATATGTTTTCTCAAAAATTGATAAATAATTAATCAATTTGAATTGTCTAGAAAAAATCCTAAATGAACATAGAGCTTTCTGTCCTATCGTACCGTGACGAGTCGTCCCGGAATGTGAGTGTGAGCGCTGTTATCAGGTCTGGCTGCAACTGTCTACAACGTTCATGGAAAGATAAATTTTCAAGATGTTCGATGTTTCTGAACGGGTAGTATTATAGTCAACAGTCTACTAACGTTGATAGAAAGATACATTTTCAAGATGTTCGATGTTTCTGAACGGGTAGTATTATAGTCAAAACAGTCTACTAACGTTGATGGAAAGATACATTTTCAAGATGTTAGATGTTTTTGAACGGGTAGTATTATAGTCCACTAAACAGCTGATTTATGATGAATAATTATTTTTTAGTCTGATTTTTACTCTACTAGTAGTTCTGTAAGCAGTAGACCTCACGCAGTATTCTCATCCACAAGTACCTGATTGAAACCGTAGACCTTATGAAAATACAGCAATAGACTGGCTTCTCCACACATCTGTGTAATCACTTGTCAGCTGATTTATGATGAATAATTCTATAGTCTGATTTTTACTCTAATATTGGCGTATGAAGGAGGCTCCTTTTTACTTTCCTTGCCCTATTACCATAGGTAAGGAAAGTATTGCTTTCCGAAAAAAATTAATGTACCCCAATTTCTAAAATTTCTATACGTTTCAAGGTCCCCTGAGTCCAAAAAAGTGGTTTTTGGGTATAGGTCTGTATGTGTGTGTGTGTGTGTGTGTGTGTGTGTGTGTGTGTGTGTGTATGAGTGTATGTGCGTCCGTGTACACGATATCTCATCTCCCAATCAACGGAATGACTTGAAATTTTGAACTTAAGGTCCTTTCACTATAAGGATCCGACACGAGCAATTTCGATCAAATGCAATTCAAGATGGCGGCTAAAATGGCAAAAAAGTTGTCAAAAACAGGGTTTTTCGTGATTTTCTCAGAAACGGCTCCAACGATTTTGATCAAATTCATACCTAAAATAGTCATCGATAAGCTCTATCAACTGCCACAAGTCCCATATCTGTAAAAATTTTAGGAGCTCCGCCCCATCAATGCAGATAGATTCCCAATTATCAGGCTTCAGATACAATTGAACCAAAAAAATCAAGTGGAGTAGATTGAACTTGAAAATCTCTACAATTAATGTTCAGTAACATTTCCACCTAAAATTGAAAATAAGCTTTAAATTCGAGAAAATGTGATTATTCAATTGCAAATTATTGTTGATTCTATTAAATCATTCACTATGAAGAGATAGCAGACCTCGAGTCTCCAGCGTTATTGCCCTGTCACCAGCTGGCTCAAATCTTTGAATAGTAGACTTGAGATGCGCGGGAACACTAGCGTCAGGTGATCAATTTTCATAACAGCAAGGAAAGTTGTGTGAGTGCGCCACATCAGATTTTTCCTTTTATATTATTCTTGAAATGCAAAATTTCCAAAAACCTTGTATATACGTCGACGCGCAATTTAAAAAGGAACATACCTGTCAATATTAATAAAAATGAAAAAAAGGATACAATACCTCACAAAGAGATAAAAAATTCACCTTGATTATCAACGGTTGATTTTATTACTATACTTGTTTAAACAAGGATGAAGACAGTGTCTTTGAGTGGGTAGCAGCCTCTTTCTCGCTAACAACTGAGAAATCACGTGGGTGATACGAGAAAGTCAAGTATCGCATATTTGGGACTTGCATCCAGCAACTTTTCAGAACATCTGTGATAAACTGGGTTATACGAGGATTGTCCCAGAAGTCTATAGTGAGGTCCACGTTATAATGGCAGTGTTTGATTAGCAATGGTATTGCTATCCTTGTCTATCATCAGTCACTGTTCCAATGAGACTACCTGGTTCACGTCTCAATATTGGGCCACCGAGTTTCGCTCCTTATTTTTATTTATTGGTAAACAGAACACAATTCTCTAAAATGATCGTGTTTATATTTCACAGCTGGCTATACGTCAGCTTATGGATTTCGGGGATGCGATATTTTGATTTTCCATAGAATCACTCGCTCACTTTTCACTATCCACAGACGACGAAAGTCTCAGCTGTTTCAGCCAAGGATGAATTATTATTATCCTTCTAATGTCGTTCAGCGAACTTTTCCCAGGGATATTTTCATATCATAAACCTACTATGTTCCAAATTTCGTGAAAATCGTTGGAGCCGTTTACGAGATCCTAAATCATAAATAACCATATAGAAATAGCCAGATAATAAAATATAAATAACCAGATATCTATATATATAAAAGCGAAATGGCACTCACTCACTGACTGACTGACTGACTCACTCACTCACTCACTCACTCACTCACTCACTCACTCACTCACTCACTCACTCGCATAACTAAAAATCTACCGGACCAAAAATGTTCAAATTTGGTAGGTATGTTCAGTTGGCCCTTTAGAGGCGCACTAAGAAATCTTTTGGCAATATTTCAACTCTAAGGGTTGTTTTTAAGGGTTTAAAGTTCGTCTTTTAGCATGTATATTCTTCTTCTCCCAATCTCTTAATTGGAATTGAAATTTCCATATCATATGTTACTATAGAACTATAATCTAGATAGAGTACCTCTTCGAAACAGTTGTTAACTGGCAACTAAATTAATAATTTTGTCAGGTTGGCATTAAGTTGAGTTGATTTTGTTAGGTTGGCACCAAGTTGAAGATTTAAATGCATTTATCGCGGAAAAATTGATTGGGCACTGCTACTTCAATCCTGGGAATATTATATTACTAGCCGTCAGGCTCGCTTCGCTCGCCATACCTGTTTAGCCAGACGTTTAGTCTGGACCCCCGACTGGATTGTCCTAATATAATATGATAAAAATGAAAAAATGCAGGCGAGCGAAGCGAGCCTGCTGATCTCATTCTTGGACGATCCAGTCGGGGGTCCAGGGGGCGGAGCCCCCTGGCTAGACGGATATGGCGAGCGAAGCGAGTTTGACGGCTAGTACAAATATAAAGAGACATACAGAAATTGCTCGTTTAATATAATAGGACAAATTATAATTCCATTGAATATACTTATAAATAATTGCTGGTCTACACTATACAAAATGAAAATATCACGATAGAAAATCAATACAGTGATTAGCTTTGCAATTATATTGATAACTCTTATAATCAAAAGAGTTCAATAACAGATCAATTGATTACAAACTCTTATGGAAGAGTAAATACAATGGAAATGGGGAAAAGAGCAGGAGAAGAGGAGGGATTGATTGATTGATTGATTGAGTACTTTATTTATGTAGATTACAATATATACTGGCTTATACACTTATATACAATAGCTTACAATACAGCAAAATTATAGATGAATTTACATAATATAGACTAAGAAAATAATTATTGAACTGTATATGATATGAAAAAGCAATTTGTAATATAATAACTATAGATAATAATCATATTGTTATGCATCTACATAAATTGGCGGAGCTTTGGACATATCAATGTCCATTCTTTGGGAAGAATATTAAAAATATCCTCCCCACTAACTCTCTACCAAATGGAGAAGGAGAAGGAGAATAAGATGGAGGAGAAGAATTTTAAGAAGGAAATATCATGAAGAAAGAAAAAAATAAGAAGACAATGAAGAAGAGGACGAAGGAGAAGAAGAGAAGAAGAAGAAGAAGAAGAAGAAGAAGAAGAAGAAGAAGAAGAAGAAGAATTTCTTCACGCGTATCTAAGTAGCTGGTGAGGAATTTAAATTACCTAAATTACCATATTTTTGTACACAGAAAACTATTCACACCTTAATATGCCAAACACGACACGTAAATACTCTTTGTCCTCATCTCCTCCTCCTCTTCCTCCTCCTCCTCCTCCTCCTTCTTCCTTTCCATCTTGACATCAATCACATTATTTTCTTCCATTCTATCCAAAATATCATGATAAATCAACAAGGACAGGATAAGAGAGTAATAAAATTTTATTGTTTCCCTCTTCTCTATCATCTTCTTCTTCTTCTTCTTCTTCTTCTTCTTCTTCTTCTTCTTCTCCTTCTCCTTCTTTTCATTTTCTTCTTCCACTTCTTCTTGCTCTCCTCCTGTTTACATTGTCCCATTCCTAATTTTTTTGTTATCATAACTTCCAAAATTCAAATAATCCTGACGCCAATCTATTGTATGGATTATGAATACCAAGTTGATTTTTTGATTGTTTATTCTTTGCTATTTCTTTTACATCTTCTATCTTCTCCATTTTGTGATATCTTTTCCAATTTTAGCTGTTGTACAATGTTTTAGCATCGTTCTACAATATTTATTTATTTATTTATTTATTCGTGGACAGAATCACAAATCATATAAATATCTCATTAGGAAGGAACAACAGGCTTGGCCCAAATCTTTTCCATTCCCAAATTTTGATAAATTAATAAAATATTGGATGGTTATCAGTTGTGAGTGTGTCTATCAAGTGAGGTTTACGTTACAATGGCAGTGGAGAAAGATAGGATAACAACGTTGCCGATCCTCTGCCTTGTCAATGCCTTCTATAGACGGTATGATGATTTGTTGATGTAATATTAACTGTTCATTCTCGTTTGAAAAAATAATCAATTATATTTCATTTTTCAATAATTACATGATAAATTTTCATAACAAAGATGAAATACTTTGTCAATTATACATTGTTAAAAGACGATCTGGCAACAGAGCAAAGCGAGAAAGAGATAGCGCTGTCGTCTTTGAATCCCCGAAATTCATAAGGTGACGTATAGCCAGCTGTAAAATATAAACACGATCATTTTAGAGAATTGTGTTCTGTTTATCAATGAATAAAAATAAGGAGCGATGTCACTAAGAGATTTAAAGTTCATTTTCAAAAAAACTTCACTATGTTTTGAAGCCCACCTTATAAACGTAAATGTGATGATTATATACAATAGTATAGTATAACAATGGATTTCACTAACAATACCCGAAAACCACTTTTTTGGACTCAGAGGATCTTGAAACGTATATAAATTTAGAAATTGGGGTACCTTAATTTTTTCGGAAAGCAATAAAGCCAGTGGAATGATAGGACATCATTGTTGTCACTTTTACATTTCCACCGCCTTCTATAGTAGATAGCTGTGATTCGAGTCACCCCCCTATATCTGATCAATCATTGATTTAGGTTGATAGTATTCATCTCTATATCGAAAATATTATAATTATCCAAATGTATATCATCTTTAATAAAGTGTAGTATCTTTTTATAGTTAAATGATGAGATTTTCCATGATTAGGATTCACTCTTGTAGTGTACCATTGTTCAGAAATTATTTACCAGCAGATTTGGAAAAGGATAGCGCTATGTGCCTTGTCTAATGACAGACAAGGATAGCAACACCAATGTAAATCAGGTGCTGCCTTTATAACGTGGACCTCACTATAGAACAAGAACAACCACAACATTATACAGTATCAACACAATATGATACAGTATCATCTCAACTTGATACACAACACTATGATTTGATACATTCACCATCTGCTTTGTGGAATGATAGACAAGGATAGCAACACCAATGTTGATCAGGTGCTGCCATAATTGACCGAGCGGAGTGAGGTCTAAGATTCAAGTCGACGGTTTGGCATTTCTCTTAATGTTCAAATGTTTATATGTCAATATGTTGCGCATTTACGGCGAGACGCGGTAATAGATTTTCATGAAATTTGACAGGTATGTTCCTTTTTCAATTGCGCGTCGACGTATATACAAGGTTTTTGGAAATTTTGCATTTCAAGTATAATATAAAAGGAAAAAGGAGCCTCCTTCATAAGCCAATGATACCGTAAAAATCAGACTATAGAATTATTCATCATAAATGAGCTGTCTAGTGGACTATAATACTACCCGTTCAAAAACATCGAACATCTTGTAAATGTATCTTTCCATCAACGTTAGTAGACAGTTGACTAATAATACTACCCGTTCAAAAACATCGAACATCTTGAAAATTATATCTTTCCATCAACGTTGTAGATAGTTGCAGCCAGACCTGATAACAGCGCTCACACTCACATTCCGGGACGACACGTCACGGTACGAAAGGACAGAAAGCTCTATGTTTATTAAGGATTTCTCTAGACAATTCAAATTGATAAATAATTTATTGATTTTTGAGAAAACATAACAACAGGTCAATGTAGCTTACTGACCGCGAGGTCTACTGTTCACATAACTATTAGTAACGTGGACCTTAGTATACGGGACTTTATAATCAATAAGTCTGATAAGCACGATATTATCAAAGAAAAAGAAATCAAAATCTCATTCTAGTGGAAAGAACCCAAAAGAGATTGCAACAAAAAGTTGTAAGGTCATCCAAATGTCGAGTCGCGAACTTTCAGCTTGATATTTCCAAAGTTGCCGGGTGACATTTGATTGACACTTGATTGACGCGGTGGAATTGTGAGGAGGTGATGCTGAGGAGGAGAAGGAGGAGGAGGATGATGATGAGGAGGTGGGGGAGAAGGTTGTGAAGGAGAAGGGTGGATGTAACCTCTGACCTGAACCTGTAATATCCTCTTGTCTTTTTAATTATCATTCCCACTCTTTTTATCTCTCTTTAACACTCCCTCTTCTTCCCTCTCTCTCTCTCTCTCATTCTCTCTCTCTCTCTCTCTCTCTCTCTCTCTTGTCGGTTATGTCGAGTGAGTAAACGTGTGTCAGTTCGGCTCCGTCTTCTAACAGATATTTCGTAGGGTTATACAGTTCAATTCACTTCAAATTATACATCTAGTTATTCAGTTTCTCGAGCTTAATTCAATAGTGAAATTATATTTTTGATTAACTCACACTCTTTTTATTTATCTTGAAAAAACATTCCTAAATCTTCAGTTCACCTTCTCGCCTATAAAAGTGTAAATCCACCTAACGGTACACGATGGTTCGACCGAATAGAGGCACACCGAAGAATGAGGTCAATGCTCCGAAGCCAGCTATTTCTGGAGCATTGTCCGAAGAGACCCTCCTCATTATTCGACAGCAAATCGAAGAGTCTGTCCACAGTGCTGTATCAATGGCTGTGAAATCTATTTTCGAGGAACTTCAGGCATTGAAGGAGGAGAACAAACAGCTGCACGATAGAATTCGTGAGCTGGAGGTGTCTTGTCACCTGAAGGTCGACGACCTCGAGCAATATGGGCGCCGACATTCTATACGTATTTTTGGGATCCCGGAGAGTGACAAAGAAGACACGGACCTGCTGGCGCTCGATGTCTTTAACAAGAAGCTGAACGTGCCCGTGACTTTGGCGGATGTCAACCGCTCGCATCGCGTTGGAAGGCGTCAACCACCTCAACAAGGGCAAGCTAAACCCAAGGACCGACCCATCATAGTTCGACTCTGCAGCTACCGGACCAGGAAGATGATCTTCGACGCTAAGAGGAAGCTGAAGGGTTCCGGCGTCACCATTCGCGAGGATCTGACTGCGGAGCGCCTCAAGATCCTCAACGCTGCGGCCGACCGTCATGGGCATAGGAATGTCTGGTCATCGGACGGGAGGATCAAGATCTCTATCGGCGAGGGAGGATCCAAGAGGGTCCACACAGTCGAGAGGATGACCGACCTTCAAAAATAAAGGTAAATTAAATCATTTCAGGATTCGATTACTAAGTGCCCTTCACTACAAAATAGGAAATTCGTATTAAAACATTTCACAATAGATATACCTTGGCATTTTTCATGAGCTGGCTTTCTGTTCTATAAATGAATCTTTCCACTGCTATTTATGATTATGTATGAGGCAATTATTTCAAACTAAGGAGATCCACATTTGTTAATACTGATTAATAATTTATCTTGATATTAATTCCCAAAACTACGTTCAATGCATCAACTACTATACTCCAGAGGGTACTTAGAGAATCATTATCTCTATTCTTACTAATAATTATTACATCTCTTGCCAAAATTATTTCCATAATTAATAATTTTCGAAATGCTGAATTTCAAATAAATTGGATGATTAACATACGTTATAGATATGGATGTAATCTATAGGTAAGATAGTAATCTCTTCTATATTAGGTGTACATAATGATATCTCCTACTGTTGCCACAGCTCGAGCAATAGAAGCAAATGTGTGAAGAATTATTGATAGAACGGAGGGGTGGGTAGTCTGTTCATATGCTTATATAGGGGCTGTGTTTCATTTAATGTTATCTTAGACATTCATCACTAAAATATTACAGTTCTCAATTTACTACTTTTATTGTTATTGCAACTCCCAATAGTTAATTATACTTCTAATACTATATAATATTTTTCACACTTCACCGTTCAATCCTATTTAAAACTCATCTAAAATAATCTAGCACTTTCTCCATCGTCTCCTCTACTTCTTATTTTTCTTTCTAATTTCTCTTCTTGATCTTATATTTATAATGATTACTTGAATATTGTTGTTTGCGATGATGATTATTATTCTCTTCTATTCTTCTTCTTCTTCTTCTTCTTCGTCTTCTTCTTCTTCTTCTTCTTCCTTCTTCTTCTTCTTCTTCTTCTTTCCTTCTTCTTCTTCTCTCCTTGATTAATTCAAGATCACAATACGATGTTCTATTTCTTATTCTATAGTTCAGTTTCATAAGTTCTTCTCAATTTGTGCACATTCCTTCTTTCTCTTCTTTTCTTCCCCATTGTTATCATTATTTTCCCTGTGATTTTTTCACTAGCTATCCAGCATGTTCAAATGTTTATTTCTCTTTCTATATCTATTTATCTTCCTACCTTTTCTCTTTCTATCTGATTACCTTCTACTAGTATCCATATATTATATTATAATATCCATATATTTATCCATATAATATTCGATTCTTTCCACATTGAATCATACTATTCCTCTTCAATTTTATGGGGATATTATTCATTATCAGTTGTATTATGTATCTTTTCTCAATTGATAACTTTCTTCAAAGATTTTTCGTTTTTCTGCTGGCTTTTTCTTCTCTTTTTCAGTTTTTACTGGATCCCATTTCGCTCTATCTCCACCATGAACACGATCTTCCACTACTGGATTCCATCTCTCTCTATCTCCACTTGGACTCGATTTTCCACCACTGGATTCCATCTCTCTCTGTCTCCACTTGGACTCGATCTTCCACTACTGGATTCCTTCTCGCTTACCTCCACTTGGACCCGATTCTTCCACTACTGGATACCTACTCGCTCTATCTCCACTTGGACCAGATCTCCCACTACCAGTTCTTCCTCAATCTTCGTCTTATTCACCATTAGGATTATTCATCACCGAACTCCACACATCTACATCTTATTGTGTTTAGTGAATTTTGTTTTGAACTAGTGCTTTAAATAGTGAAGGGAGCCGAACTGTCAAGGCATGCTGAATGCACTCGAATCAAGAGACTTTTTCATTTAGGTTAAGTTTTATCAGTTTCATCCCCATTTTCCCCGTCATGTGTTGTTCTGAGGTCGGTTCACGATTGGTCTGCTGCTTCCATGATGCCTCTCACTGACACGTCAGCTCGCTCGCCCTCAAGTAGGTATGATTATTTCAATAATAGTAATAATGACGCAGGTATGTTTCTAGCAAATAAGCTCCACTCTTTCAAAAAACTTTTCAAGGCTGCTCACCTTAACGTACAATCCCTCAGTTGCCACATTGATGAACTCAGAGCAATCTTCCGTTTTCAGGACTTCAATATAATCGGAATTTCCGAATCATTTTTGAAGCCTAGTATTTCATCAAATTTTGTTGCATTGCCTGGATATAATCTTTTCCGGAATGATAGATTAAATAAAGCTTGTGGGGGTGTAGCAATTTATGTGAAAGAAGGTATCAAAACAAAAGTTTTAATCACATCTAAACAAGAGTATTGTTCCAGACCAGAGTTTATGCTACTTGAATTATCCTTATCTAGTACTGATAAATTACTCGTTGGTATCTGTTATCGCCCACCAAAAATAGGTCATTTCACAGATTTCGAAAGTGCCTTGCTTTCTCTTATGCCTTGTTATACCGTATACTAGTTATGGGGGATATGAACACCGACTTGAACATGACAAATCGTAACTTTGACTACTTTCAACTGACTACAATTTTCAATGCCTAAACATGACTATTTTACCTCTCGATCCAACTCATCATACTAATGAATCAGACACACTCATTGACCTTCTCATTGTTAGTGATCCCAATGAGGTTGTTCAAGCAGGCCAAATCTCAGTCCCAGCTATTTCTAGACATGATTTGATCTACTGTGTACTTTCCCATAAGATACCCAAGCCAGAACAGAAAATTATCACTTATAGAGACTTCAAAAACTTTGATGAAGCCGCCTTCCTGACTGATGTGGCTCAGACTCCATGGCATCAAATTGAAGCATTACCCTCAGTTGATGACATGGTCAAGACTTTCGAGAATTGGACTTTGACTTTGTATGACAAACATGCACCTTATGTGACAAGGAGGATTAATAGAAAACGACGAGTACCGTGGATGACTGAAGACATACTTAAGATGATGGGACGTAGAGACAAAGCACATAGAAAATTTAAAAAGACATTTGACTTGGACAGTTTGATAGAGTATAGGAGCCTTAGAAATAGGGTTAAACAGGAATTACGGAACTCAAAGATTAGGTACTTGAATTCGTTTATGACAAACAATAGACAAGACTCTAAATCACTTTGGCAGGGAATAAAAGAATTCGGGCTTGGCAAAGAGAAATCGAATCCACAAATCGACTTACCATTGAATAATATAAATGACCATTTCGTTTCACACTCTAACCAACGCGACGAAGTTGTCATTGCTAATCACATTGATGATCTTGAAGAGCAGGTTACAAACTTAGATTTACCAATCACTGATCAATTTCATTTCCATCCAATCTCAGAAGAAGACACTTTCAGAGCAATTCAACGTATTCATAGTAATGCTATGGGTGTAGACAAAATTCCTATTAAATTTATCAAGAAGATGTTATTTGCTGTTTTACCAACCATTACATACATTTTCAACAAGTCACTTGAAGAAGGCATTTTCCCTGAAAACTGGAAGTTTGCTCTGGTTCGCCCTCTAAATAAAGTTCCATCACCCAATAAAGTTGAGGATTTTAGACCAATCAGTATTTTACCTGCATTGTCCAAAGTGCTAGAAAGACTCATTCATGCTCAAGTTGTAAAATTTCTAGACAACAATAGTAAGCTTCATAACTTTCAATCAGGCTTTAGAAAATTCCATTCAACTGAGACAGCTCTGCTTCGTGTCACTGATGATATAAGGTTAGCTATGGACCAAAGAAAATGCACCATCCTCACCCTATTTGATTTTTCTAAAGCATTCGATACTGTTGATCATACAGTCCTTCTGAATAAGTTGGCTATTCTTGGTTTCAGTCACAACTCGTTAGTTTGGTTTAAATCCTATCTATTAGGTAGGAAACAATGTGTATCTGTCGGTGACAAAAAGTCAACTTGGAAAAACGTTATGCATGGAGTACCACAAGGTTCAATTTTAGGCCCTCTCCTCTTCACTTTGTATGCTAATGACCTTTCTTCCATTATCAAATTCTCCAGTTTCCATACTTATGCAGACGACCTTCAAATCTATTTAAGCTGTCCCATAACAAAAATTAATGAAACAGTTGGAATAATGAATCAGGATATCAATTCGATAGTGGAATGGACAAAGAAAAATGGCCTTAAGCTTAATCCCATCAAAACACAACCCATTATAATTGGATATTCTCGTCTTATAAACAATATTGACCTTGAATCGATTCACAAAATTAGTGTAGACGGTAATGACATTCCTTACTGTAGCTCAGTTAAAAATTTAGGCATTATTATGAATAATACTCTTGACTGGTCAGAACAAGTGAACAAAACTTGTAAAAAGGTATTCTCAGCCATGCATGCATTGAAGAAAATGCACGATATCCTCCCTAGAAACATTAAATTATTATTGGTTCAATCTCTCATCTTCCCACATTTAATGTATTGTAATTCTGTTCTTAACGATATGCAAGTCACTCTGAATGATAAACTACAGCGTTGCCAAAATTATTGTCTACGTTTCGTCTACTCTCTCCAACGCCATGATCATATCACCCCAGCCCACATTGCTAGTTCAACATTAAAGCTTCCCGATCAGAGGCTTTTTCGAATAGTCAAGCTTGTTAGAGATATCTTGATATACGGTAATCCGAACTATTTTAAAGATGATTTCAAATTTGTCTCTGAAGGTAGGAGGATAGATGCTTCACATACTAGAACCGGAGAAAGTACTTTAAGGATACCCAATCATCGAACTACTATTTTCACAAAATCCTTCTTAGTCAGTGCCTGTCGTGCATGGAATGCACTTCCTGTTTCTATCAGGTCCATCGAGAGCCGAGCGAGCTTCATCCTAACTTTAAAAAAACATCTTTTGGAACAAATGACTGAAACTGTCCGGCCCTAGAACGATCACATCCATCCCCCACCCATCCCACAAATACAAACCTTTAAACCATGTTATAGAACGAATTGTATATATATATATATATATATATATATATATATATATATATATATAAACTCATGTTATTTCAATTATCCACTGCATAATGCTGTATATTACTGAAAGTTGATAACCCTGATCTACTTTCAGCCTACTTCATTTTATTAATCAATTATTTGATCTTATCTACCTATATAATTATTTTACTCTATCAATTTTCTGTTTTTTTTTTCTCTTTAATATTCATATTGATTAAAACTTTTACAATATTTCCATTAATAAATAAATCCTTAGTTTAAATAACGAAATTAACGTTTTGGTAGAGAGTTAGTGGGGAGGATATTTTTAATATTCTTTCCGAAGAATGGACATTGATATGTCCAAAGCTCCGCCAATTTATGTAGATGCATAACAATATGATTATTATCTATAGTTATTATATTACAAACTGCTTTTTCATATCATATACAGTTCAATAATTATTTTCTTAGTCTATATTATGTAAATTCATCTATAATTTTGCTGTATTGTAAGCTATTGCATATAAGTGTATAAGACAGTATATATTGTAATCTACATAAATAAAGTTCTCAATCAATCAATCTCTCTCTCTCCCCGTTCTTTATACCCTCTCTCTTTACCCGGTCGTGTGTTAATAGGGAGGATATTTTTATATCCTCCTTAGAGAGATGACAATTATTTGTTGAAACACCGCCGATTTATGAAGTTAAATCGAAAATTCATTTAATGTAAATTAGTGTATAAGCCAGTAAATATTGTAACATACATACCAAAAATTTCAATCTAATCTAATCTATCTATCTCTCTCTAACGGTGATTCCCTTATATGTTCTTATATGTTCATCTCCTTCTTCTATTTCTCTTTTCACTCTGATTCGTTTTTGGCAGAGGTGGAACTCTCAAGGCCATAAATCACAAATCAATCTGACTCACAAAGAACTATTAATCAATAAACTCATCAAGCTTCCTAACGCTTCTAAGCTTTCTTCGTCATCATCTTCTTCTTCTCCTTCTTCTTCTTCTTCTTCTTCCTCTTCTTCCTCCTCTCAAATCATTCTTCATTTTCTTCTCCTTATTCACCTTCGATACCCCCAAGAATAAAATTTATTCACTCAGATAACAGATAATCAATCCCGTCTTTATTTCTCTTCTACCATCTCACCCACTCCTCCTTAAGTCATCCCGGTATATCTGATCTGATAGGTAAAGGCTAATACAGTATTATGCCTACAGATGGAAATTAATTGGAAGTTGTATTTGTTTAAATGCTAATTAATGCATAATTACTATTAAACGAAATTCTCAATTAAATGCTGTAAATCACCCCGAAGACTTCTGCTACTGCAAATATTGACAAATATTCCTCATAATTTTATTTATTTATACAATAAGTACATCATCGAAATGATAGGGAGGGAAAAATGAGGTAACCTTGTGCTATTCCTCTCCCAAATTTAGATAAGGTTACACATAGTCCCAAATAGGTTGAGTCTTGTAGTTCTTCAATTCACATTTTTTCATTCCTCGAGTATTTTCACAAAGTAGATTTTCAAATTTAGATGCTTCAAAACTGAACATGGAGATATTATTATAAATGAAAAAGGAAATGTTCACATATTAGAAATATAATTTTGAAGAGTTACCGAAAAACAAACTTAATGCAACAGGGTAAACAGCAAGATGGGAATCCGACAGTTACAAAAACGAGATTGGGATTTTCGTTTCTTAATAATTAAAGTATTATGTGTAGTTTCTGGTTGATAAGGATCGAATCCATCTCAAATATATTTTATCCGTAAAGAAAATATATTCATCCATGATTTCCCTTTACAAATAAGATATAATTTTTGTCATAATCATTCATCATTTTGTCATAAGGATCGAATCCATCTCAAATATATTTTATCCGTAAAGAAAATATATTCATCCATGATTTCCCTTTACAAATAAGATATAATTTTTGTCATAATCATTCATCATTTTGTCATAAGGATCGAATCCATCTCAAATATATTTTATCCGTAAAGAAAATATATTCATCCATGATTTCCCTTTACAAATAAGATATAATTTTTGTCATAATCATTCATCATTTTGTCATAAGGATCGAATCCATCTCAATATATTTTATCCGTAAAGAAAATATATTCATCCATGATTTCCCTTTACAAATAAGATATAATTTTTGTCATAATCATTCATCATTTTGTCATAAGGATCGAATCCATCTCAAATATATTTTATCCGTAAAGAAAATATATTCATCCATGATTTCCCTCTACAAATAAGATATAATTTTTGTCATAATCATTCATCATTTTGTCATAAGGATCGAATCCATCTCAAATATATTTTATCCGTAAAGAAAATATATTCATCCATGATTTCCCTTTACAAATAAGATATAATTTTTGTCATAATCATTCATCATTTTGTCATAAGGATCGAATCCATCTCAAATATATTTTATCCATAAAGAAAATATATTCATCCATGATTTCCCTTTACAAATAAGATATAATTTTTGTCATAATCATTCAGTCTCAGCTGCTTTTCATGCATGAAATCAAGCCGGTAAACAGCTGTTTGCAGAACAAATGAACATATGATTCTCATTACAGCATACTTCACTGTAATAAAATCATATGTTTTCTTTACAGTCGAGCATGTTTCCTAGTTCCAAAATAGGAACAGCAAAACTGTACAAGAGACAGCCTTTTAGCGCTACAGGTGGAAGTTTTGTCAACTACAATCAAGAAATTTCTAATTGGGAATTTTTAAACTAGGTTATGTTTATAGATTGCATGTAGTAATGTCAGCACAAGCAGGTAATGTTTTCTATTTCTCAATTATTCTTTTTTAGATTATAATGACAGAAAATAGTGTACGTTACTTGGACGTGTATGTCTTTTGCAGTGCTCGAATGAAATTCTAGTCTCGGCTAACACCTCGACTAGAAACGTCACTCTCGCCTGCGAAATGCCCCTTCCCATCCTTGTTATGTGAGATACTATTACTATTCTAAGCAAGAAAGCACAATATTTATATTACATCAATAAACCAGTATCAACTACCGTCTATAGAAGGCATTGACAAGACAGTGAGGAATCGGCAACCTTGTTCACCTATCTTTCTCCACTGTCATTATCACGTGCACTATAGATGAGTAAATTATAATACAAAAGAAACAGTTGTCAGTCAATGTAAAATGTATGAAAACAACAACAACAAAATACAAACAATAGAAAAGTTTCTATCAAGAAAAGTGAATTTGACCAATTTGTACGCAGCTTTACTCTTAAAAAGAGTAGGGTAGTGGTTGACTACCCTAGTGGTTGACTTCCTGCCCTGACGACTCGTCTGAAAAACGCCTCATGTGGCTTTTCTGTAGCTCACTTTCAGCTTCAATGTGTTAAAAAATCTGGTGTGGCGCACTCACACAACTTTCCTTGACGTTATGAAAATAGATCACCTGACGCTAGTGTTCACGCGCATCTCAAGTCTACTATTCTAAGATCTGAGCCAGCTGGTGACAGCTAGCAGACACACGAAGAAGTCTGATATCTCTTCATAGTGAACAATTTAATAGAATCAACAGTTTGCAATTGTATAATCTTATTTTCTCGAATTTCGAGCATATTTTCAATTTTAGGTGGAAATGTTACTGGACATTAATTATAGAGATTGTCATGCTCAATCATTTTCACTTGAAATTTTTTGTTTAAATTGTATCTGAAGCCTGATAATCGGGAATCTAAAATCAAACTTGGCATAGATAGGGCGGAGCTCCTGAAATTTTCCAGATATGATACTTGTTACAGTTTGATAGAGCTCATAAATGACTATATTACGTATAAATTTGATCGAAATCGTTGGAGCCGTTTCTGAGAAAAACGCGAAAACGCTGTCTTTGACAACATTTTTGCCATTTTAGCCGCCATCTTGAATTGCATTTGATCGTAATTGTTCGTGTCGGATCCTTATATTGTAAGGACCTTAAGTTCCAAATGTCAAGTCATTCCGTTAATTGGGAAATGAGATATCGTGTACACAGACGCACATACACTCATACACACACACTCACACACACACACACACACACACACACACACACACACACACACACACACACACACACATGCACACACACATACAGACCAAAACCCAAAAACCACGTTTTTGGACTCAGGGGACCTTGAAACGTATAAAAATTTAGAAATTGGGGTACCTTAATTTTTTTCGGAAAGCAATACTTTCCTTACCTATGGTAATAGGGCAAGAAAAGTAAAAACACACAAATGGATGTAACTAGTTTTCTATTCCCTATTTACACTTTTAAACTAATGTCTTTCTATTGTCTGAATGATTCCTTATCACTATCACTGATTCCTGCCCTGTCGACTCGTCTGAAAAACGCCTCATGTGGCGTGGTCCTTTCTGTAGACAACTTCCAGCTTCAATATGTGCAAAAACACACACATGGGTGTTTCTAGTTTCCTATTCCCTATTGACATTTTTAAACTGATGTCTTTCTATTGTCTGAATGAATCTCTATTGTCATTTTGTAATTGGTTTTTTCCATTCAACACTATTTTATAGCTCTGCTTTCTCTCATTGTAGGTTCTCTTTTATTGTATAGTGATTGTTCCACTTCAAATTGTCAGCATGCCTGATATAGACAACATCTATGCTACCTATCCAAACAAAGCTGACACAGTTTCAAGTAAATCTCTCCATAGTGAAGTCCACGTTATAATGGCAGTATTTGGTTAACATTGGTGTTGCTATCCTTGTCTATTATTCCACAAAGCATATAGCAAATGTATCAAATCATAGTGTTGTGTATCAAGTTGAGATGATACTGAATCATATTGTGTTGAAATTGTATCATGTTGTGGTTGTTCTTGTTCTATAGTGAGGTCCACGTTATAATGGTAGTATTTGATTAACATTGGTGTTGCTATCCTCGTCTATCATTCCATAAAGCAGATAGCGAATGTATCAAGTCATAGTGTTGTGTATCGAGTTGAGGTGATACTGTATCATATTGTGTTTATACTGTATCATGTTGTGGTTGTTCTTGTTCTATAGTGAGGTCCACGTTATAATGACAGTATTTGATTAACATTGGTGTTGCCATCCTTGTCTATCATTCCACAAAGCAGATAGCGAATGTATCAAGTCATAGTGTTGTGTATCAAGTTGAGATGATACTGTATCATATTGTGTTGATACTGTATCATGGTATGGTTGTTCTTGTTCTATAGTGAGGTCCACGTTATAATGGTAGTATTTGATTAACATTGGTGTTGCCATCCTTGTCTATCATTCCACAAAGCAGATAGCGAATGTATCAAGTCATAGTGTTGTGTATCAAGTTGAGATGATATTGTATCATATTGTGTTGATACTGTATCATGTGTGGTGATACTGTATCATGTTGTGGTTGTTCTTGTTCTATAGTGAGGTCCACGTAATAGTGGCAGTGGAGAAAGATAGGATACCAACGTTGCCGATCCTCCAACTTGTCAATGTTTCTATTTACGGTAGCTGATACAGGTTTATTGATGTAATATTAACTGTTTATTCTTGTTTAAAATAATCAATGATATTTTATTAAGCAAGAAATTATATCTCTTAATAATTTAATAATGAAGATTGAATATTTTGTGAATTAATTATTAATTCTACATTATTAAAAGACGATCTGAAACAGAGCAAAGCGAAAAAGAGATAGCGCTATCCGCTTTGTTGAATTATAGACAAGGATAGCAATACCATTTCTAATCAAACACTGCCTTTTAACGTGGACCTCACTATAATGCAATGCATTAATGATTCTAAGTGCCGGTTGCACAAATGCCGGTTAAATTCTAATAGTGATTAACTCCACGAGAGCCAATCAGAGAAGCCGTCTTATCGAAAAGGTATTCTCTAATTGGTTCCAGTGAAAGCAATCACAGTTAAAATTTAACCAGCTTTTGTGCAACCTGAGAGACGGATAGGTTAAGAGACACAGAGTGTGAAAGTGATTGATTGATTGAGTACTTTAATTATGTAGATTACAATATATACTGGCTTATACACTTATATACAATAGCTTACAATACAGCAACATTATAGATGAATTTACATAATATAGACTAAGAAAATAATTATTGAACTGTATATGATATGAAAAAGCAATTTGTAATATAATAACTATAGATAATAATTATATTGTTATGCATCTACATAAATTGGCGGAGCTTTGGACATATCAATGTCCATTCTTCGGAAATAATATTCTAAGTATCCTTCCCACTAACTCTCTACCAAAAGAGAGAGAGTGTGAGAGAGAGAGTGGGAGAAAGATTAGATTAGATTTCTTTATTTATGTATGTTACAATATTCACTGGCTAAAACACTAATTTACATTAAATGACGGTAATGCTAAATATTAACGAATTTCACAAAGTATGAGAAATTAATCAATGAGAATAAAGATTGAATACAATTAGAATAACGATTATATAATATTGTAATGCAACTTCATAAATCGGCGGTGTTTCAACAAATGATTGTCGATTCTATAAAAAGTAAATAAAATAATATCCTTCCCATCAACACACGATCGGGATATTGATCGATTGATTGAGTACTTTATTTATGTAGATTACAATATATACTGGCTTATACACTTATATACAATAGCTTACAATACAGCAACATTATAGATGAATTTACATAATATAGACTGAGAAAATAATTAATGAACTGTATATGATATGAAAAAAGCAATTTAAAATAACTATAGATAATATTGTAATGCATCTACATAAATTGACGGAGCTTTGGACATATCAATGTCCATTCTTCGGAAACAATATTCAAAATATCCTTCCCACTAACTCTCTACCAAATGATTTATTGAGTACTTTATTTATGTAGATTACAATATATACTGGCTTATACACTTATATACAATAGCTTACAATACAGCAACATTATGGATGAATTTTCAAAATATAAATTTAAAAAATTATTATAGAGCTGTTTGTAATATGAAAAAGAAAACAATTCGTAATAACTATAGATAATATTGTAGTGCATCTACATAAATTGGCGGAGCTTTGGACATATCAATGTCCATTCTTCGGAAACAATATTCAATATATCCTCCCCACTAATTCTCTACCAAAGATAGAGAGAGAGAGAGTGAGTGAGTGTGTGTGAGAGAGAGAGATTGATAGAAAGTGGAAAAACTCAATTTCCGGTTTCAGATCGTAAAGTCATTGAACCAATGAAACCAATTTGTCAATTTATCAATGAAAATACTAATTGAAGCATTCCATACCTATATACTCAGCGACTGTACATAATATAATATACCATTAATCTATTATGTATTCTAAACTCTGATAACCTACTATGAAAACATGAATACATAAAACATACAAGCGTGATTGATGTATTGTTTCTAGTATTAAAGAATTATCACAAATTCAGAACAATTATAATGATGGCCTTGTCTGATATTTTTTGGGATTTCCTGTTGAGAGTGGTAGGCTAACTCAGATACGGAACTGCAAAAAGTTTGAAATAATATTGATAAGATATTAGAAAATTTCATTTTTGCTGAATTCTTACTGCTAAATGATTCAAATCTGAGGCTGATTGTATTGTTTAAAGTAGCGTAGCGAATTCCTACTTTTGACTCGAGTAATATTTGTTTGTGAGCTTGTAAGTTCGACTATAACGTTTAATGCTTTAATTGAGCATAGTGTTGTGTATTAAGTTCAGATGATACTGTACCATATTGTGTAGATACTGTATCATGTTGTGATTGTTCTTGTTCTATAGTGAGGTCCACGATATAATGGCAGTATTTGATTAACATTGGTGTTGCTATCCTCGTCTATCATTCAACACAGCTGATAGCGCTATCCTTTTCTAGCCCCACAATGATACCAGATCGTTCTTAACGGAGTGAACATTTGATAGTTCTGTGAACTATTGAGTAGTTCTGTGAACTGTAGACCTCACGCAGTATTCTCATCCACAAGTACCTGATTGAAACTATATACCTTATGGAAATACAGCAATAGACTGGTTTCTCCACACATCTGTGTAATCACTTGTCAGCTGATTTATTATGAATAATATTGATAGTCTGATTTTTACTCTAATATTGGCGTATGAAGGAGGCTCCTTTTTCCTTTTATATTATCCTTGAAATGCAAAATTTCCAAAAACCTTGTATATACGTCTACGCGCAATTAAAAAAGGAACATACGTGTCAAATTTCATGAAAATCTATTACCGCGTTTCGCCGTAAATGCGCAACATATGAACATTTGAACATGAGAAATGCCAAACCGTCGACTTGAATCTTAGACATCACTTCGCTCGGTCAATTATAGTATATGAAGTATTTCTTTTATTTGAAAAAATGATTTTTGTATGTTTTATGTTTGAATTATAAATTGAGTGTGTATTGGATAATGTTCAGTGACACATAACCTAGCTACATTTGCACTGTTGTATAAATTAGAATTGGAACCGTTTTGGGCTTATAAGCCTGTCGTACTCACCTGTAAGTTGTGTAATTCTGAATTATTAAATAAAAATAAAAATTACAGATGGAATTAAATAGAGAATGCATTAGGGAATTAATTCCATCTATAACTGGTTGGCCGGTGTGGCTTCGTATAAAATGAGCGCTGCTAACCAGAGATTGTCAGTTTGGTGTAAGGGCAAGCATTCCTGACTAGCAATTGGGAGGTATCGGGTTCGATTCTCGGGCTAGCAACTAATTTTTGGATAGTAGTTCTCATCGAATTTCCATCTAGCTGTTAACCCTGTTGTCAATGTCTGCAGTAGCAGAGGTCTTCGGGGTGATTTGCAGCATTTATTTAGGATTTTCGTTAAATAATCTACATATATAAAAGCGAAATGGCACTCACTCACTGACTGACTCACTCACTCATTCACTCACTCACTCACTCACTCGCATAACCAAAAATCTACCGGACCAAAAACGTTCAAATTTGGTAGGTATGTTCAGTTGGCCCTTTAGAGGCGCACTACGAAATCTTTTGGCAATATTTTAACTCTAAGGGTTGTTTTTAAGGGTTTGAAGTTCGTCTTTTAGCATGTATATTCTTCTTCTTCTCCCAATCTCTTAATTATAATTGAAATTTCCGTATCATATGTTACTATAGAACTATAATCTAGATAGAGTACCTCTTCGAAACAGTTGTTAACTGGCAACTAAATTAATAATTTTGTCAGGTTGACATTAAGTTGAGTTGACTTTGTTAGGTTGGCTCCAAGTTGAAGATTTTAATGCATTTATCGCGGAAAAATTGATTGGGCACTGCTACTTCAATCTTGGGAATATTATAATTATTTTACTAGCAGTCAGGCTCGCTTCGCTTGCCATATCTGTTTAGCCAGCCGTTATGTCTGGACCCCCGACTGGATTGTCCTAACATATGATAAAAATGCCCAAATGAAAAATGCAGGCGAGCGAAGCGAGCCTGCTGATCTCATTCTTGGACGATCCAGTCGGGGGTCCAGGGGGCGGAGCCCCCTGGCTAGACGGATATGGCGAGCGAGGCGAGCCTGACGGCTAGTAAATTATAAAAATAAAAATTATAAGATTTATAAAAGATAAGAATTATAAATTATAAGAATTATAAGAATAACGATTTGTTATTGTCAATGGAATAAATAGAATAGAAGATGATGCTCATTCTTATTTCTTTAGTACCAATCACGACTTTTTCTTGTAAATCTCTTTAAATAAGTTCTATTCATTGGGTATATATCTGATTCACGTAGCAGAAAGGAGCGCCAAGAAATACTCTAGACTGAAAGTGAAGAAGAAGAAGAGGAGTGAAGAAAGGGAAATGACAAACCTAAAAATAGAATGTGGACCCCAAAGACGAGGTGTTTGATGAGGAGGAGGAGGAGGAGGAGTTGGAGGAGGAGGAGGAGGAGGAGGAGGAACAGGATGAAGAGGAGAGAGGAAAGTCAATCTTCATCTTGTTTGGAGCCAAATGGCGAAAACTTGAGTGGGACTATGTTACTACTATTCCTTCCACTTCTTCTTTTTCTTCTCCTTCATCTTCTTCTTCTTTTCTTCTTGACCGCCTCCTTAAAATAACGCACCTTCTTGTAAAAAAGTCAGTTTCGTCACACTGTACACGCATACAGACGTATGAATCAGAAGGACGCCTTTGCGATATTTTTTCATTTCCACTTCCCACACATCTTCGTACGTCATTTCCTTCTCCTTCTTCGCCTTATTCTCCTCCTTTTTCTTCTTCCTCCTCTTCTTCTTCTTCTTCTTCTTCTCCCTCTTTTCAACCTCCTCATTCACCACATGTTCTTCGTTTCAGGTTTGAATCTACAAAATTAACTTCAAACTTCAAACTGTTACTATTGTGGACATTTGTCGACACAACACAATAATATTATATTATCCCAATTCAATGCGCATTCCATCCAAATATCAACCAATCATTCTCCACACAATACTTTGTCCAATACTGTAGGGTTATGAGTTGTTAGTGGGCCGATTAGTGAAGATACAACACAATATTATATTATCCCAATTCAATGCGCATTCCATCCAAATATCAACCAATCATTCTCCACACAATACTTTGTCCAATACTGTAGGGTTATGAGTTGTTAGTGGGCCGATTAGTGTAGATACAACACAATATTATATTATCCCAATTCAATGCGCATTCCATCCAAATATCAACAATCATTCTCCACACATACTTTGTCCAATACTGTAGGGTTATGAGTTGTTAGTGGGCCGATTAGTGTAGATACAACACAATATTATTATCCCAATTCAATGCGCATTCCATCCAAATATCAACCAATCATTCTCCACACAATACTTTGTCCAATACTGTAGGGTTATGAGTTGTTAGTGGGCCGATTAGTGTAGATACAACACAATATTATATTATCCCAATTCAATGCGCATTCCATCCAAATATCAACCAATCATTCTCCACACAATACTTTGTCCAATACTGTAGGGTTATGAGTTGTTAGTGGGCCGATTAGTGTAGATACAACACAATATTATATTATCCCAATTCAATGCGCATTCCATCCAAATATCAACCAATCATTCTCCACACAATACTTTGTCCAATACTGTAGGGTTATGAGTTTTAGTGGGCCGATTAGTGTAGATACAACACAATATTATATTATCCCAATTCAATGCGCATTCCATCCAAATATCAACCAATCATTCTCCACACAATACTTTGTCCAATACTGTAGGGTTATGAGTTGTTAGTGGGCCGATTAGTGTAGATACAACACAATATTATATTATCCCAATTCAATGCGCATTCCATCCAAATATCAACCAATCATTCTCCTACAATACTTTGTCCAATACTGTAGGGTTATGAGTTGTTAGTGGGCCGATTAGTGTAGATACAACACAATATTATATTATCCCAATTCAATGCGCATTCCATCCAAATATCAACCAATCATTCTCCACACAATACTTTGTCCAATACTGTAGGGTTATGAGTTGTTAGTGGGCCGATTAGTGTAGATACAAACAATATTATATTATCCCAATTCAATGCGCATTCCATCCAAATATCAACCAATCATTCTCCACACAATACTTTGTCCAATACTGTAGGGTTATGAGTTGTTAGTGGGCCGATTAGTGTAGATACAACACAATATTATTATCCCAATTCAATGCGCATTCCATCCAAATATCAACCAATCATTCTCCACACAATACTTTGTCCAATACTGTAGGGTTATGAGTTGTTAGTGGGCCGATTGGTGTAGATACAACACTAGGTATATTATATTATCCCAATTCAATGCGCATTCCATCCAAATATCAACCAATCATTCTCCACACAATACTTTGTCCAATACTGTAGGGTTATGAGTTGTTAGTGGGCCGATTAGTGTAGATACAACACAATATTATATTATCCCAATTCAATGCGCATTCCATCCAAATATCAACCAATCATTCTCCACACAATACTTTGTCCAATACTGTAGGGTTATGAGTTGTTAGTGGGCCGATTAGTGTAGATACAACACTAGGTATATTATATTATCCCAATTCAATGCGCATTCCATCCAAATATCAACCAATCATTCTCCACACAATACTTTGTCCAATACTGTAGGGTTATGAGTTGTTAGTGGGCCGATTAGTGTAGATACAACACAATATTATATTATCCCAATTCAATGCGCATTCCATCCAAATATCAACCAATCATCTCCACACAATACTTTGTCCAATACTGTAGGGTTATGAGTTGTTAGTGGGCCGATTAGTGTAGAAAAACACACACAATATTATATTATCCCAATTCAATGCGCATTCCATCCAAATATCAACCAATCATTCTCCACACAATACTTTGTCCAATACTGTAGGGTTATGAGTTGTTAGTGGGCCGATTAGTGTAGATACAACACATATCATAGAATCCCAATTCAATGCCCATTCCATCCAAATATCAACCAATCATTCTCCACACAATACTTTGTCCAATACTGTAGGGTTATGAGTTGTTAGTGGGCCGATTAGTGTAGATACAACACAATATTATATTATCCCAATTCAATGCGCATTCCATCCAAATATCAACCAATCATTCTCCACACAATACTTTGTCCAATACTGTAGGGTTATGAGTTGTTAGTGGGCCGATTAGTGTAGATACAACACAATATTATATTATCCCAATTCAATGCCCATTCCATCCAAATATCAATCAATCATTCTCCACACAATACTTTGTCCAATACTGTAGGGTTATGAGTTGTTAGTGGGCCGATTAGTGTAGATACAACACAATATTATATTATCCCAATTCAATGCGCATTCCATCCAAATATCAACCAATCATTCTCCACACAATACTTTGTCCAATACTGTAGGGTTATGAGTTGTTAGTGGGCCGATTAGTGTAGATACAACACAATATTATATTATCCCAATTCAATGCGCATTCCATCCAAATATCAACCAATCATTCTCCTACAATACTTTGTCCAATACTGTAGGGTTATGAGTTGTTAGTGGGCCGATTAGTGTAGATACAACACAATATTATATTATCCCAATTCAATGCGCATTCCATCCAAATATCAACCAATCATTCTCCACACAATACTTTGTCCAATACTGTAGGGTTATGAGTTGTTAGTGGGCCGATTAGTGTAGATACAACACAATTATATTATCCCAATTCAATGCGCATTCCATCCAAATATCAACCAATCATTCTCCACACAATACTTTGTCCAATACTGTAGGGTTATGAGTTGTTAGTGGGCCGATTAGTGTAGATACAACACAATATTATATATCCCAATTCAATGCGCATTCCATCCAAATATCAACCAATCATTCTCCACACAATACTTTGTCCAATACTGTAGGGTTATGAGTTGTTAGTGGGCCGATTAGTGTAGATACAACACAATATTATATTATCCCAATTCAATGCGCATTCCATCCAAATATCAACCAATCATTCTCCACACAATACTTTGTCCAATACTGTAGGGTTATGAGTTGTTAGTGGGCCGATTAGTGTAGATACAACACAATATTATATTATCCCAATTCAATGCGCATTCCATCCAAATATCAACCAATCATTCTCCACACAATACTTTGTCCAATACTGTAGGGTTATGAGTTGTTAGTAACTGTACATTTGCATGAATACAATTACTGGTGAAACAGGAACAACAAATAATTATCCTTTAATGGATGATTATATCACTGCTTTTCACACAAATGAGGCATTGCATCTATATTCACTCACTCTCAATACTACATAATTCACTACATACTGTAGGTAATTGTATGTTCTAGCTTTAAATATATATAGCATGTCATCACATATTAGTCATTGTTTAAAGCATCATCAGCATTATACTGTCCTTCCCACATGTGTATCTACATATATCCATCTATCTATACTATAATAAAGTAAAGAACTGGCTTATACAGGTAGGGGATAGTAAATTCTCGAATGACGCATCATCACGTCTCAACTACTCAACTCATTAACTTCACATTTTGCATATACATTCTTTGTTTACCGAGAATGGTTATAGGTCTATTTTCAATTCTTCAAGATTTCAGAACAAGTTTCTAAGTAGACCCTTGCGGAGCACGGGTTACCTGCTACTTAATAATTAATAAATGATAATAATTCATTGTATTCTCAATTTGAAGCTCATATCTTGCATGCCGGAAACAGCAATGTCTCAGGAGTTATTGACTCTTTAAAAGTTTTTAATTTTTGTATTGGTATATGAGTGCATAACATAATGTATATACAGAGTGTTTCAAAAGTAGTGTCGAACATTCTAGGGCACGGGTTATTGTATGTTCTAGCTTTAAATATATATAGCATGTCATCACATATTAGTCATTGTTTAAAGCATCATCAGCATTATACTGTCCTTCCCACATGTGTATCTATCTATGTGTATCTATGTACCACATGTATATCCATCTATATATACTATAATAAAGGAAAGAACTGGCTTATACACGTAGGGGATAGAATTATCCTTAATATCTCCTTTCCTGGATGATAGGAGACTACAGATGTCGTATTTTAAGTGTCCAAAACTCAGCGGTTATCCTTATAGCTGCCATTTTGTTTTTTTTACTTTGGAATTTTTATCTCAAAAACGAAATGTTGCACTGGTCTGAAATTTTGCATGAATATTTATGCTATGAGGACTCAACTTTAAAAAATGAAATAAACAAATTTCTATCTACATATTCAAGATGGCGGCCATTTTTAATTCTTGATGGCAAATTCCACGAAAACCGTTTACTTTACAAAAAATTCAAAAGACGAAAAGTTATCAAATTTTATTAAGATTTCAAAGATACCTTATTTATTAAGATTGGTTGAATAATAACCGATGAATTAATTCTTTTCGTACTGCATGAATGCACAAGACAAACAATATCATCTGAAAAACATTGTAAAATCAGCTGTATGGTCATTTATTCATGACATAAATTCATGGAGCCATGGTTTCAAAGCTTCATCTTAAGGTGCGAAATGAGAAATGAGAATGTTAAATTTTAGAATTTTGTATTACAAAGGATGGATGTAGGCTTATCTCATTGCTATTGATCAATGAATTATGTTGAATGAAAAAGACTAAGAAATTGTCAAAAAACCACTGATTTATTGATAATTAGAAAGACCGGTTTCGGTTATTACACCATTGTCAATCTCTGATAAATCAGTTAAATCAGTTTATCAGAGATTGACAATGGTGTAATAACCGAAACCGGTCTTTCTAATTATCAATAAATCAGTGGTTTTTTGACAATTTCTTAGTCTTTTTCATTCAATATGAATAATTATCACAATATCAACTTCTCAACTACACAAAAAATGAATTATGTGTTGATACAGTAATTAAAACAAATTCATTTATTTTGTGATTCACCTAAAGGTGCGTACAGATATACGCGCTACGAACATGAGCAATTTACTTTTAATCAGCTGATGCCAAGCTTTTTATATCTGTATTTTACCGTCTCTGTAAAATACAGATATAGTCAGCTGATTAAAAGTGAATTGCTCATGTTCGCGGCGCGTATATCAATTCTGTACACACCTTAAAATACAATTGGATTGAAAAATTTAATATTGATGTTCAAATGGTGAAAAGTGGTCATACATGCAGTACGAAATAGTTATTTGTGCAACTAGTGCGCAAAGTGACAGTTTGCTGCACCGAAAGAAACGTTTACCGGAAACCGGAATGGTTTCTTGAGTGCAGCAGAGGTACTTTGCGCACGTATTTCACATTAAGTTTTTCCTACAGTTACCATTGAATATGAAAAGTGGGTAATTATGGGTAAAATTTCCTGAAATCATGTTTTTCTATGTAATTTCATTATTGATAAAAACCTTAATCCTAAAATCCTAAAGTCCTCGTTGTCGTTGGTTATAATATATAATGAATAATAATTAGCGCGTTGTGCTTGGTTGCACCTCTGCTCACTATAGCAGCCACAGCAGTCACTGTTACCAACTTCATTTTGATTTTGCTGCACTGTTGCTCCATATAACCTACTAAGTATTTTGCGTTGCCATGTTGCAAATCTGGAGTGCAGAAAAATTTTTCCCGCACTAGAGCGGAAAAGTGATTCTTTGCGTTCTGTAATCAGTGCAGCAATGGCCACTTTTCAACGTAACTGTAGGAAAATTTAATATTGATGTTTAAATGGTGAAAAGTGGTCATACATGCAGTACGAAAAGAATTAATTTCGCTGTTATTCTTTGGCAAACCTTGATGTGAAAATATAGATAATACAGTTTATACATGCTTGAAGTATTTCAGTAGATGACATCATCTTTTTCAATGAATGTTGATGCATGTGATGAATAAATAGAGTTAAACTACTATAAAGTGATCCAAGAGATCCAAACTGTCAGTATTAGTTGAATGGGAAGCATTAATGCTATTCCATAAGGAATACTGACAGATTAAAGTGAATCTAACTTTTGTGAAATCACATCAAATTGTCAGTATTGTTCTAATGGGATCTATTAATGTTACTCCATGAGAAAATCTGACAGATTCGAGTGAATCTAAATCTACTCTGATTGACTTGAATTGTCAGTATTGTTTAGATGGGATTCATCAATGCTACTCCATAAGGAATACTGACAGTAAGAAGTTGGATAACACCAAGAGATTTATGTTCTTGAGTGTTGAAAGGAATCATTGTTAAAACTCATGAATCTATTGTAGGAAGCAGGCTTCACTCTTCTTCTTCTTCTTCTCTTCTTCTTCTTCTTCTTCTTCTTCTTCTTCTTCTTTCTTCTTCTTCTTCTTCTTCTTCTTCTTCTTCTTCTTCTTCTTCTTCTTCTTCTTCTTCTTCTTCTTCTTCTTCTTCTTCTTCTTTCTTCTTCTTCTTCTTCTTTCTTCTTCTTCTTCTTCTTCTTCTTCTTCTTCTTCTTTCTTCTTCTTCTTCTTCTTCTTCTTCTTCTTCTTCTTCTTCTTCTTCTTCTTTTCTTTTTGGTGAATAAAATATATTTGAGATAGAATTAATCACTATTAATAAGAACCAAGGGCCGTTAGATCAGATATACAGGAATAACTTGAATCACAGCTATCTACTATGAATAGAAGGCGGCGGAGAAGTAAAAGTGACAACAATGCTTTCGTATATGATATTCACTGACTTCATAAACGTGATCCTCACTGTAGTTTCCACTGTAGGTGGATATATAGATCAATAGATCAATGTAGATCAATATAATATGCTGTCAGTAAAATCATAGAGAAACAATAGCGTAAGTAGATATCCCATGGTATAGGGCGTTTATGTCGCAACTTTTACTGTTATCTCAAGCCGATAGTTCATGTAATTCTTTTCCTTGAAGCTGTGTGACACTGGTAGTCTCTCATATTGTGCCGTTCATACACTCTCACCACAATAAAACAGTAAAAATCGACATTAATTAACAGTAATCGGCTTGAGATAACAGTAAAAGTTGCGACATAAACGCCCTATACCATGGGATATCTACTTACGCTATTGTTTCTCTATGGTAAAATATACTCATACTTGAAAATTGCATTTATAATTATTATTGAACGAAAATCCTAAATAAATGCTGCAAATCACCCCGAAAACCTCTGCTACTGCAGACATTGACAACAGGGTTAACAGCTAGATGGAAATTCGATGACAACTACTATCCAAAAATTAGTTGCTAGCCCGGGAATCGAACCCGGTACCTCCCAATTGCTAGTCAGGAATGCTTACCCTTACACCAAACTGACAATCTCTGGATAGCAGCGCTCATTTTATACGAAGCCATAGCGGCCAACTAGTTACAGATGGAATTAAATAGAGAATGCATTTATTCAAATGTTAATTAATATATAATTATTATTGAACGAAAATCCTAAATAAATGCTTGCAACATGATATACCATGGCATATCACCATAAATGATACAGTATCACCAGGCATGATACAGTATCAACACACATGATACAATATCATCTAAACATGATACATAACACCATAATTTGATACAGAGCTTCCAAACTTGAAAATAAATTCCACAAACCATGACATATCAAACTTTAAACAGACTAATCATCCTAGGAAGTTCAAAACAATAGTACATAATTGGTTGATGAACAAAGGAAGACAGAACATAGAAAACATTATTTCAAACAACAACTAACCACCTAATGACTTACTAAACACTAACTAATTAATAATACGCACAAAAAACTAACAAAACCTACTCTAGAACATGGTACGCCATAGTGGAGTAGGTCAATTTCCACACAGAAAAATCTAAACAAGTAGAGGACACATTATAAGAATTTTTTGAAACTAACTATTGTATGTAATATTGTAATTTATATAATATTTTGTGTAATTGATGTTGTAGTTTTAGTTTTTTTTGGGAAATAAACATTTTATTCATTTTTTTTATTCATATCTTCAAAAGCTATCTTTTCTGTATGGTATTAGATATTGGTTACCCATCCATATCTTTATATGGATGGAGGATATTTTTATTATTCTTCCCAAAGAATGGACATTGATATGTCCAAAGCTCCGACAATTTATGTAGATGCATAACAATATGATTATTATCTATAGTTATTATATTACAAATTGCTTTTTCATATCATATACAGTTCTATAGTTATTTTCCTAGTCTATATTATGTAAATTCATCTATAATTTTGCTGTATTGTAAGCTATTGTATATAAGTGTATAAGCCAGTATATATTGTAATCTACATAAATAAAGTACTCAATCAATCAATCAATCCAACCAGAGATCCTACCGCTCGTAGCTTAACTTCTATAGTAGAATTTGAATTTGCAAAAAAAATTTAGCACAAAAATAGCTTTTTAGCACAGATGACAAATCCAATTTCGCAATATATGGATCTTACTACAGTGAGACTAATTTTAAACTGTCATTATTCCTTATGGAGTAGCATTAATGTTTCTGATTCTTCAAATACTGACAATATTAAGTGAATCACAGTGGCGTTTGATTCACTCAAATCTGTCAGTAGTCCTTATGGAGTAACATCAATGAATCCCATTAGACCAATGCTGACAATGTTAAGTGAATCACAATAGCATTAAATTCACTGAAATCTGTCAGTATTCGTTATGGAGTAGCTTTAATGCTTTCCATTCATACAATGCTGACAGATTTTGGTGAATTACACGGTAGAGTTGAGCAATATGAAAGACTTGAAGATATAGGAACGCCTTATAGGGAATTAGACCTTGTACTAGAATATTATAGCGTATTGCAGCTTCTGAATGTAACAGCTGTTCAAATGTTACGTTCTCTTTCTCCTGCTTCTTCTTCTTCTTCTTCTTCATCTTCTTCTTCTTCTTCTTCTTCTTCTTCTTCTTCTTCTTCCTCTTCTTCTTCTCCTGCTTCTTCTTATTCTTCTTCTCTTCTCTTCTTCATCTTCATCTTCTACTTTTCTTCTTCTTCTTCTTCTTCTTCTTCTCTCTTCTTCTTCTTCTTCTTCTTTTTCTTCTTCTTTCTATTTCCTTCTTCTTCTTCTTCTTCTTCATCGCCTCTTTCACCTAAATATACAATTTCTGCAGTAATTATCATTTTTTCTCACATTTCAATTTGTACACTTCGCTAAATAGAAATTGGTTTCCTTCTTCATTCCCTCCTTCTTTCTCTTTCTCTTTGTTTTGGTAGAGAGTTAGTGGGGAGGATATTTTTAATATTCTTTCCGAAGAATCGACATTGATATGTCCAAAGCACCGCCTTATAATTATCTATAGTTATTATATTACAAATTACTTTTTCATATCATATACAGTTCAATAATTATTTTCTTAGTCTATATTATGTAAATTCATCTATAATGTTGCTGTATTGTAAGCTATTGTATATAAGTGTATAAGCCAGTATATATTGTAATCTACATAAATAAAGTACTCAATCAATCAATCAATAAATCTTCCTCTTCATCATCTTCCTCACTATGTCTCTCTTTTCTCTTGTAACACATATTATCAAATTAAACACAAATAATTATACTTATTAATGTGTTCAATTTTGATATATTACAAAGGTAGGTCTACCAGTTATACTACTATATAATTGAAGTAGCTTTAATAGAATACATTTATATTTTTATTAAATGAAAATTCCAATTAAATGCTGAAAATCACCCCGAAGACTTCTGCTACTGCAAATATTGAGTACAGGTAAACAGCTATAGTTATTATATTACAAATTGCTTTTTCATATCATATACAGTTCAATAATTATTTTTTTAGTCTATATTATGTAAATTCATCTATAATTTTGCTGTATTGTGAGCTATTGTATATAAGTGTATAAGCCAGTATATATTGTAATCTACATAAATAAAGTACTCAATCAATCAATCAATCAATCAATCAATCAATCAATCAATCAATCTCTTTTATACACATATTATCTCTATAGTGAGGTCCACGTTATAATGGCAGTGTTTGATTAGCAATTGTATTGCTATCCTTGTCTATCATTCAACAACGCGGATAGCGCGATCTCTTTCTCGCTTTGCTTTGTTACCTTAACAATGTAGAATTAATAATTAACCAACAAAATATTCCATCTTAATTATGAAAATTCATTATGCAATTATTGAAAAATATAATCCCTTGCTCAATAAATTTAATTGATTATTTTAAACGAGAATGAACAGTTGATATTACATCAATAAACCTGTATCAGCTACCGTCTATAGAAGGCATTGATAAGACAGAGGTTCGGCAACGTTGTTCGCCTATCTTTCTTCACTGCCATTATAACGTGGACCCTACTATAGTTGGAAATTAATTAATTAGCATTTAAGCAAATGCAATTTCCATGTGTAGAATATTCTCTTCTTAGTATGAAAAAATATCTGTCATTATTATTATATATAATAATTATTATATCAAATATTAGTGTGTTCAATTTTGATATATTACAAAGGTAGGTCTACCAGTTCTACTACTATATAATTGGAGTAGCTTTAATAGAATACTTTTTTATTTTTATTAAATGAAAATTCCAATAAAATGCTGCAATTCACCCCGAAGACTTCTGCTACAGCAAATATTGACAACAGGGTAAACAGCTAGATGGATATTCGATGAGCGCTACTATTCAAAAAATATTTGTCAGCCCGGGAATCGAACCCAGTACCTCCCAATTCTATTATTATACTGGTAATATCAACTTATATTGAAAAATATGAACAGGTAACTAAATCTGAAAATATTGAATGAAAAAGACTAAGAAATTGTCAAAAAACCACTGATTTATTGATAATTAGAAAGACCGGTTTCGGTTATTACACCATTGTCAATCTTTGATAAAACTATGATAAATAGTTTATCAGAGATTGACAATGGTGTAATAACCGAAACCGGTCTCTCTAATTATCAATAAATCAGTGGTTTTTTGACAATTTCTTTCATTCTTTTTCATTCTTTCTAGTCTTTTTCATTCAATATGAATAATTACCACAATATCAACTTCTCAACTACACAAAAAGTGAAATCTGAAAATAGTAAATCGATCATAATTATACGAACACTGCAAGTAAGTTCTTTGAAACATATTCTTGGAGATCACTATTAAACTAATCAATCTTCAACTTTCAAGGCAAGTTCATCAGAACACAGGTGTGAATTGAGTGACTAATTTTATTCATTCTGATGAATTCATCGTGGGCGTATAAATTATTATCCAATCGTCAGTCAGTCTGAAACCACACCTTAGTACTCACAGTGTATATCTATATTTAGAGATATCCATATCGAGATATTGATCACAGATTGAAAAAAAATCTGGTGTGGCGCACTCACACAACTTTCCTTGCTCATTGATCTATAAGCCTCATTAACGAGGATAATTTAGAGAATAACATTATGCCGATTGGCGGCTAAATAATTAAAACTACGATTATACTATTGTGATTGTGTTCAGAGTACATTTTCCTTTGTTTGAATTATGAAATTTGAGGTTTTTTTAAAAGTTGTCAAAACAGCTGTTCTACAAATAAAATATAGACATGTGTTCTCTGGAATAAACTGCTCTACCTACCTACCTCACGCACGAAAAGGAGGTTACAAAGTAAATTTCTCAAGGATGGGGTGGACCCCCTGTTAATTTCTCAGGGGGGAGACTCAAAACAGTTAATAGAGCTGATAAATAACTATACAGGGTACGAATTTGCAAAACATCGGTCAAGTCATTTTTGAGAAAATCGTGATAGAAATTTAACAAAATTCATTCTTCTCAGGAATATTACGGAGCTCCTGCAATTTTCCCAGAAATGAGACTTATGTCAGTTGATAGGGCTTATAAATAGCTATCTAGAATATAAATTTGAAGAAAATCGTTAGAGCCGTTTTCGAGGAAACCGTGAAAAATATGGTTTTTTAGCCATTATCTACCATTTTGATTTGAATTTTATTGAATTTCTTATTGTCGGATCCTCATTGTATAAGGACCTTAAGTTTAAAATTTTAAGTCAATCGGTTGATTAGGAATGGAGTTATCGTGTTCACAGACACACACACACACACACACACACACACACACACACACACACACACACACACACACACACACACACACACACACACACACACACACACACACACACACACACACACACACAGACCAACACCCAAAAACCACTTTTTTGGACTCAGGGGACCTTGAAACGTATAGAAAACATGAAATTAGGGTACTTTAAATTTTTTGGAAAGCAATACTTTCCTTACCCATGGTAATAGGGCAAGGAAAGTGAAAATACATGATACAGTCAATATGGATTACCAGAGAGAAAAGGCCATCATATTGTTTTTATACTGTATCATATTGTGGTGATACTGTGTCAAGTTAATATGATATTCTATCATCATGTATTCATACTGTATCATATTGTGGTTATACTGCATCTAGTTAAGATGATATTCTATCATCATGTGTTCATACTGTTTTGATACTGTATCATATTGTGGTGATACTGTATCATATTGTGGCACTTGATACTATATCAAGTGGAGATGATACTGTATCATGATGTGTTCACACTATATCTCATTTTTACACGGCCTTCTAAAGTGGATATCTATGATTCAAGTCATCCCCGTTTTTTTATCTTATATTTATTGTTGGTTCTTGTAAATGATGTTTAAACTTTTCTATCTCGAATATATTTTATTTAGCGCAGACAAGAAGAATGAGAGGGAAAAGCAACAGAAGAAGGAGAAGGAAAAGTAGTAGCAGGAGAAGAAGAATGAGA
>NC_052517.1:18843893-18856393 GCF_014356525.2 Nilaparvata lugens | reverse complement strand
AGGCTTAAACCAAATAATTTGGATTAACTAGACATCTGTAAAATGTTACGGGGAAACAGCTAATAGTAAATTATTTTTCGACGTTTGTTTTTAATGCTTCTGTAGACGATAATAATTATTTAGGTTATAGCATAGAGAAACAATAGCGTAAGTAGATATCCCATGGTATAGGGAATTTATGTCTCAACTTTTACTGTTATCTCAAGCCGATTACTGTCGATTATTGTCAATTTTTACTGTTTTGTTGGGGTGAGAGTGTATCGACGGCATAATTTGAGAGACCAGCGTCACACAGCTGCATGGGAAAGAACTACGTGGACTATCAGCTTGAGATAACAGTAAAAGTTGCGACATAAACGCCCTATACCATGGAATATCTACTTATGCTTTTGTTTCTCTATGGTTATAGTAAATCATTATCGATGTAATTGAGAGGAATTGATAGAAGTTGTCACGTTATTCTTTATATTTAAATAACGATTAGCCTCCTGCTTGGCATCAGTCGGTAAAGCATGAGATTTGATATAATTATATAATTAGGTCGTGGTTTTCTAATAGTATTCAGTCTCATAAATCTTTCTAGGCCTAGGTATGGCTTCTCCTATAACTCTTGTAATTCAATAAAAAATAAATATATATAAATATGATACTTATACAATAGTGTTGAGGAATAAAAAATAAATTGCACACCATAAACGTTTCATACATATATTACACAAATAATGCAAAAAATAAATCGAGGCAAAAAATATATATATAGAGCGATAAAAAAAATATATAATATAAAAATAGAACAATAATTGAAATCAATAAAATATCACAGGCTAAACTTTATATTCTAGATTTATGGCACGAATCATTACCATGTGCCTTTATCTTAAAATCATATGCATTCTTTTGCATGTAGCTGCGATATGCGCTTGCTAATACTTGTCGACTTGGACAATTCAATTAAAAATATGTGCTTTAAGATCAGCTTGATAAATTAGCCACTAATAATCCAAATATATATATATTAAAATCTCTAGTACTTAGTAGATTTCTTTGTATCGAATATATATTTTTATCTCAGGGTGCAAGATTCGGCACCTGACGGAATAGGTAGAGCCATTCATCTAGTGAATTAGAGCTATAATAAACTATCGCAAATTATATTGCAAAAATTAAATATCATATGCATATGTTTTAATAGCCTAGATTTTATACTTCTTTGATTCAATAGAATTTTCTGAAATGTATGATCTATCTTTTTCTTTCAATAAAATACCTTTAATACTAATTTTACTTGCGCAAGTATTACTCTTATTAATTTCTTAATTTATAATAAAAACCCTTTCGGCGAGCTAGCTTTGATTATTAGATTAATTCGAAGCACTAGGGCGCCCATCACTAATTCAATATTTATCACTCACGTGTCGAAAATCTTCTTGTAAGCCGCTGATGTCGATCCAACTCCATGTGGTCCGGGAATATGGTAGCCGGAATCGTCTCTCCAAGGGGTTATAAATTTATTTAAAAATGAAAATGACTTCTGCTTCACAATAGCATCACGAAGTCTTTTAAGAAATTTAATAATGTGATTTAACTTTAACTTTTACAAATCATTAGCAAGGTACTACGCTCTAAAATATTTGGGGTCCTCTCCTGGTGGCATTTGGTTGGCGAGTGCTGGTTCTCCTTTCTCAATTTTACAAATCTTATTTCCGACTTTCAAATTAACATAAAATTTGAATATCTTAGTCCTCCGCCATTTAGGTTCAAATAGATCTTACAAAAAATACCAAAATATTGCTTAGATTGTATGATTAATAATTTCTTTGCTTTCGAGCCATATCGATAACATAGACTATACAAAGTTTTAACACAAATCCAGTACATTTATATAAATATATAGAAATATTTTTGAATTGGCCTACAGTTGCCGCCTATTAACTGCCGTTTTACTATTGGTGCATGCAAATTTTATTCGGTATTCATGCGCCTGGTACCTCTTATTTCCTGAATACACTTAATTATTTTTATTTGGTTTATTGTTATGCTCTTTACATGCTAGCTAATATTCTATACATTAATATTAATCATGCTACCTAATAATTAGCCACGTGATCAGGTGTTTTTTCACATTGCACACCATTTGATTGCAATAGAGCTCTGCCAAGGGGTTTTGGTCAGATTCTACGTTTCTCGATTTGATCGATCTCTAGGTCACCGATCCGTGAATACATGTACCTAACCTCAATCTTCAAAATATTTTATATAATAATCTATTTATGAGCAATAAATTCCTTCAAATCCTTTTTAGGTTTTTGTACCATTAAGCCAGAACAAGCTGATGCTATCTAATCTTAGTTATTATCTATTTGGCGATATTAGCCGTTACTTTATTTTCAGACCTATTACTGTTTCGGTTAGGATTTTTATCTACCCAAATTCGATACTTTACACGCGCCCCTGGGTTTGAATTCAAAATATTGAGAATCACAATGTTTTTAATGAGAACCCACCCTTCAATACATAGATATACACTATACTTTATTTATAAATATACTCTCATACTTCTATCACAGTTCGCAGACATATTTGCTGCATCTCCTTTATACCTTATCAAATACACTAACAAATTCTCCTCCTCAACACACATAAAATATCATAAATATAATCTTCTAAACACACTCCTCCTGATAACACTTAAAACATAATATTTTTAAATTCGCCGCTTGCAGGGCCGCCAACCTAACTACACACATTTCATGATTCTCACAAATGATTCCTTTTAGACAATAATTTCGATTCACAAAACTTCTGGGCTTATATCTTATAGTATTTCTTAGGTCTTAATATAAATAATTTTCTATACATCCGGTACAATACTTTTCTTTTGCTGATGGCTCTTTGGTTTTTTGGTAGCTTGCATTCACTTTAGTTTTTTTTTTCAGGTAACAAACGTGGCATAACTAACGGTAATAAATATAAAACATATAAATAAATATACCGACATTAATAATATAATAAATAACAATAATAAATAACAATAATAATAACAATTTTGGGGTTACCATACTTTTTCATAATCATATGTTTACAGACATTACATATTTGATTCAGGTGGCTTTGCCCAGCTGGTCACTGGCTCTACAGAATTTGCTGTCGAATTTCATAACTAACCTAATTGCTGCATTTTTTTCCTTTCAAAGGTAATTAACAAATTTTAAACATACTATCCCCACTTGTGTCCTTTTTTAGTGGATGTAGCTAATTTAATTACACATTTAAAAATTATTCTTTTTCTTATTGCAGGCTTCTAACGGCTGGAAGGAATTAAAACACTGGATTGTTGCCATGCGGTCCTATGCCAAGATTAAATTTATTAAGGAAGGTCAGTAATTGGCTTGATAGTGGTGTTTTCCTTGATTACTTATCGTATTTATTTCAAATTCGATGATATTTCATGTAGAATTGTTGTGGTTTACTTGCATCTTCTTGCATTCTGTTTGTAGATGTTGTAGGCTGGTGAGGTTATCTGCTGTCCGGTTGTTAATTGTTGAGGCTGTCCTATTATTAATTTATCTTTCTCAAATTTAAAGCCCTTGTATCTGGTATATTCTTTCTTCAAATAACTCCTTGTTCCTTTAATAATAATTTCTTTTAATTGATTCAAAGCCTTCCATTTATTTTCTTTCAATACTATCCACATAGTTCTATAAACACAACCTTAATCATATCAGGAAACAGTTTCGTAAAGCGAGATTTTTCATAGGCCATAAACTTCTTCAATAATATTATCCTCTTCATTATTCCATTAACATCACAATTTTTAGCAAACATCACGGCCTTAATAACAAATAATTTCACCATACAAGATTTCCAACAGTCAACAAATTCCTTCAACACTAACATGGTCTTAATTATAACATCAATAGCATCACTTTTCAATATTATCACAGCCATGGTAATCCACACAATACAATAAATCAAAACACTAATTAGTTCTTTAATAATATAATCTTTCCACATATAATAGCCCGGTACTTCCATTTTATTGACATTATTCCTTACTCCTTTCACTCTTCTTAACCACCTTCCATTATTCATTAGTCCATCTTCCATTTCCTTGTTGCCCATGCACGAATCCGTAATAGTCCTTTTAGTAGCTCCGTTTTTATTCCATTCCTTTGGTCCATTTTGCCGGTCACACCGCTGATTGGCTCTCTTGAAGCGTATGTGCCGCGGATGCATGTCGTCGGTGATCTCTTCCTGTCCTCCTCGGTGCCGGTCCGGTGTCCTCTTCGGGCGTTTGAACCGTGCATGCGGCCGGTATGCGCGCGCGCGGTTCCTCCGTTTCTTTCGCTTCTTTCTCCGGGCCTTATGATGCATGCCTCTTTTCTCCTGCATGTTGTCCTCCCAGTCCTGACGTCGGTCGAGTGTCCTCGGGCGCTTTCGTCTCCGGGCCTTGCGGTGGTCGCTCCTCTTGTCCGGTAGTCCGTCCTCCCTGGTGTCGTCCTCTTGGTCCGGGTCCTTGGTCTGCTGTGGGGTCAAATGATGCGCGGGTGTGGTGTGTAGATACATGGTGGCGGTCTCTTGATGTGCGGGCTGCTCTTCGGTGGGGAACAGGATACTTAGTAGGGATTGATGCTTGCGGCTGGCTTTAATTGCATGTTTGGCGGCGGTTTATAATTTCTGTTGTAATTGTTCTGTGTGTGATTATTATTTGAGTTTAATCGATCACGGCCATCATAGTGATTCTTACGGTTTGCTCTGCTGGGCATAGTGGTTGGTTGTGCGATTTTGAAATTTTTCATTATTCCAGTTACCATTTTGCCTGTGCTCATAGCGGCGTTCAAATTGAGGGCAGATCGGTAGCGATCATATGATACCGGTTCATAATTTTGGCTGTTATACTGATTAAATTTTGAGTTATGTTGATTTTGTGCGTATCTCTGGTCTGAACGGTGGTTTGATATTGCCATCACAGACTGTATGCCATATAATGATTTATCAGCTGCTTGCAATCAGTAATGGGTTGTGTGGCGAGTGCCATTCTAACTTGATACGGTAGCTTCTTTAAAATAATACTTGCTAATGCCGATTCATTAATGGGCTCGCTCAATTGAGAATTTTTAAACTGTAGGGCAGTGACGAAAGTGGTACATGCACCGTCTAAGTTAGGGTTGAAATCGCATGATATAATGTCCGCTAGCACGTCCAACTGTTTACTTCTGCTCCAATACTGTTCCAGGAAGACAGCTACAAACTCATCCAATGATGTAAATTCATGGGCTCTACTCCGAAAGAACATCAGGGGTTCGCCAATCAATAAACTAGTCAAACGAAGACGCCAAAAATTCCAAGAGGTAGGTGCAAGAGTTTGTACTAATTTTATCTGATCAATGAATGGTTGAGGTTGCAAATGGCGATCAGTATTATCAAATTTTCCCAGTCCTTGTAATATACTATGTACGTTGAGGTTGTCTGTTTGAATCCCTTGAGGTCGTTGTTGAATATGATTTTCTAATGCTGTTATTTTTTCCTGTGTTATCTGCCATTGACTATTATGTGTAATTTTATTTGCGTTTATTTCTTGATTTAATTGAGTCAGAGTGGATTTTTGAATTAGTAGAGTTCCGTTTAAAGCTTTACAGGTTTCTGTATTTTGATTTATGCTACCTTGCAGTTGGTTCATTTTTGTGGACATATTAATCTGTTTATTTTGTATTTCTTTAATACTGTTAATATTTTTGTCAACTGTAGTTGTTAAGGTTTGATTGGCAACGGTAATTTGTTTGTGGATTTCTTGGTGGCAATCGGCCTTAATGTTATTTGTTATATCCTGAATGGGTGTAGTGATTTGTGTGGTTAGGTTATCTATCCTTTCATTGAGTTCACATGTAACCGTATCCAACCTTTCCGATAATCCTGCCGTAACTTTATCCTGACTTTCTTTTGTAGAGTTATCATTGCTTTTAATTCTTCCCTATGATTCTCTACTTTAGTTTCAATATTATCCAACCGTTGTTCTACTGATTTTATAGCGCCTGCGGTCTCTTTCATGCCCTGTTCCACTGTTTGTTTATTTTCCTCTTTTACTGTAGCAATCTCTTTTTTAATCTCCTGCATCATATTATCCATTGTTTTTTGTAACATAATATTGAAAGTACTGCTAGTTTGTTCCATTATTACCTTTTGAAGCGGATCTAACTCTGTGATTGAAAATATACTTTGTTTGCCCAGGTGTGACTCGGCCTCCGGCGATGCGGGTTCTGCAGGCTGCTCCTCGCCCCCTTCAAAGTTGATCTCTACTATCCGTTGATTCAATGGTGTGTCAGCGGCGTCGATTCGAGTGGATGATAGAGGTTGCAGACCTGGTGGATCGAAGACTATCGACCCGACGCTTCCTGGTTCCCTTTCTCGTGGCGTATTGGCATCTACCGTGGTGGGGTTTGATGTGCTTGGAGTCGACAAAGTGGGATCTGTGCAACCGCCGTACATATATGAAACTTCAGAGTTTGCGGGAGTGTGATTCATTATGTCAAATATGATAAATGCTAATTAAAAAGTGATAAATGATAAGCGAAAATGCTTAAAAAAGAGACACAAACCGGGACTTACAGTGAAACAGTGATGTGTAAAGTGTTTGGATACTCATACAACAAGGTATTTATACTTAAGTTTTTTATAATGCTCTAGCGCCCCCAATGTTTTGTTTTAATTTATTCTTGGCTAGTTTACAGGCTGTGACTTATTTTCCAACCGGCTTAAACACATAATATATTTTGACTAGAAAGTAATAGCAGTTTAGGCTTATAAAATATAATCTCTCTCTATAAACATGTATTTTTTACAGTACTAATAATATAAAATTTCTTTAAAACATATAATTTCTCTTTATTTAAAGCTATTGATTCCCCAAAAAGTAATACAAATTTCACTTCGCCAGTTTTCCTCAAACTCGTATAAGTTATCTATAATTTTCAATATGGTTATTGACTTAATTTCAAATAATTATTCAATGAGCTTGGCTCTCATCATCAGTCCCACGTTGGTACGGCATGTCTTTATGTCACGTTATTCTTTATATTTAAATAACGATTAGCCTCCTGCTTGGCATCAGTCGGTAAAGCATGAGATTTGATATAATTATATATTAGGTCGTGGTTTTCTAATAGTATTCAGTCTCAAAAATCTTTCTAGGCCTAGGTATGGCTTCTCCTATAACTCTTGTAATTCAATAAAAAATAAATATATATAAATATGATACTTATACAATAGTGTTGAGGAATAATAAATAAATTGCACACCATAAACGTTTCATACATATATTACACAAATAATGCAAAAAATAATCGAGGCAAAAATATATATATAGAGCGATAAAAAAAATATAATATAAAAATAGAACAATAATTGAAATCAATAAAATATCACAGGCTAAATTTATATTCTAGATTTATGGCACGAATCATTACCATGTGCCTTTATCTTAAAATCATATGCATTCTTTTGCATGTAGCTGCGATATGCGCTTGCTAATACTTGTCGACTTGGACAATTCAATTAAAAATGTGTGCTTTAAGATCAGCTTGATAAATTAGCCACTAATAATCCAAATATATATATAAAATCTCTAGTACTTAGTAGATTTCTTTGTATCGAATATATTTTTATCTCAGGGTGCAAGATTCGGCACCTGACGGAATAGGTAGAGCCATTCATCTAGTGAATTAGAGCTATAATAAACTATCGCAAATTATATTGCAAAAATTAAATATCATATGCATATGTTTTAATAGCCTAGATTTTATACTTCTTTGATTCAATAGAATTTTCTGAAATGTATTGATCTATCTTTTCTTTCAATAAAATACCTTTAATACTAATTTTACTTGCGCAAGTATTACTCTTATTAATTTCTTAATTTATAATAAAAACCCTTTCGGCGAGCTAGCTTTGATTATTAGATTAATTCGAAGCACTAGGGCGCCCATCACTAATTCAATATTTATCACTCACGTGTCGAAAATCTTCTTGTAAGCCGCCGATGTCGATCCAACTCCATGTGGTCCGGGAATATGGTAGCCGGAATCGTCTCCTCCAAGGGTTATAAATTTATTTAAAAATGAAAATGACTTCTGCTTCACAATAGCATCACGAAGTCTTTTAAGAAATTTAATAATTTGATTTAACTTTAACTTTTACAAATTTATTAGCAAGGTACTACGCTCTAAAATATTTGGGGTCCTCTATGGTGGCATTTGGTTGGCGAGTGCTGGTTCTCCTTTCTCAATTTTACAAATCTATTTCCGACTTTCAAATTAACATAAAATTTGAATATCTTAGTCCTCCGCCATTTAGGTTCAAATAGATCTTACAAAAAATACCAAAATATTGCTTAGATTGTATGATTAATAATTTCTTTGCTTTCGAGCCATATCGATAACATAGACTATACAAAGTTTTAACACAAAATCCAGTACATTTATTAAATATATAGAAATATTTTTGAATTGGCCTACAGTTGCCGCCTATTAACTGCCGTTTTACTATTGGTGCATGCAAATTTTATTCGGTATTCATGCGCCTGGTACCTCTTATTTCCTGAATACACTTAATTATTTTTATTTGGTTTATTGTTATGCTCTTTACATGCTAGCTAATATTCTATACATTAATATTAATTTCATGCTACCTAATAATTAGCCACGTGATCAGGTGTTTTTTCACATTGCACACTATTTGATTGCAATAGAGCTCTGCCAAGGGGTTTTGGTCAGATTCTACGTTTCTCGATTTGATCGATTTCTAGGTCACCGATCCGTGAATACATGTACCTAACCTCAATCTTCAAAATATTTTACATAATAATCTATTTATGAGCAACAGAATTCCTTCAAATCCTTTTTAGGTTTTTGTACCATTTAGCCAGAACAAGCTGATGCTATCTAATCTTAGTTATTATCTATTTGGCGATATTAGCCGGTTACTTTATTTTCAGACCTATTACTGTTTCGGTTAGGGATTTTTATCTACCCAAATTCGATACTTTACAAAGTTTTTAATGCGATTGATATTGATGACTGCGAAGAAATTTTGGAACTGAGAAGAATTGGGCAAAAAACGAATCATTCAAATTTCTGGGATGATAGAGAATTTTTTAACGGTTTTTCTTGAGTAAAGCAAGTGCCAATTTAGTATTTGATTAAATAAGCCACTTGATAGAAAATAAGACAATTTTTATCAGTGATTTTTGGTTAGAAAACACATAACTGAGATATTTTGCTCTCGTGAGATTTCTAATAAACGAGGAAGACCGTAGTAGATTTAAGTAGATTTTCATAACAAAATAAGGTTTTTATCTTACATTCTAGATTATATTTTTTGGTGCCAACTAAATATAAGTTTGTATCTAATAGTAATAAAGCATTTCATCATTTTTTGAAGAATTTCTTGATCGCTTTTTACTTTTATTACCGTACAGCTTTACAACTCTGTGGATTTTGAACAAGGAAATAGTTGCTACATAATCTCAATTTACTGATGATTTGTAAACAAATAGCAAATTTCCTGTAAAAATTACCCTTCCTGATATTATAAACGATGACATTCTATTACTACCAACTTAACGCTAAACTAGTTCAACTTAAACTGGATTAGTAAATGCACTGAGAAAACCGATTCAAGTTTAAACTTTCAGATTAACTTAAACTCGATTTAGCAATCTATACTGTGCAAACGGCCCTAAGAAAATATATCCTTACATGATTTTAACATACAAATTCTGAAGTCACTTCACTAATATGAGCTACTTTAATAGAATCAACAAAAACAATATAAAAACTTGTAGTAACTTTAATTAAAAACTTTAATGACATTATACTTTAATGACAAGTTTCGACCATAGGTCATTTTCGAGTTAAAATGTAAAAGCATATTATGTTCATTTATTATCTAGTATCAACTTGTTTATTTTTTACATTTCAACTTGAAAATGACCTATTGTCGAAACTTGTCGTTAAAATATTTTCAAGTTTTTAATAAATGGTACTACAATTTTTTTATATTGTTTTTATTAAATTCTAAAAATCTGTAACTATTAACTGTTTATTTATAATTCATTTTCTTCCTCATCTTCAACTACTTCTTCTTCTTCTTCGCCTTCTTCTCTGTTTTCTCACTAAACAGCCTGGGAGGTCTCTGTTCTCATTACTACCGAATTCTGCTTTCTCTAAATTATATCAAGTTTTACAGCTTTAAATATGCAATTCCTATGTATCTCCCTCATCACACTTTTTATACTGGATTCATCAACAGCTTCTGCTTCATACTTCTCCCCTTTTTCATCTTCTTCTTCTCCTTCTTCTTCTTCTTCTTCTTCTCCTTCTTCTTCTCCTTCTTCCTTCTTCTTCTTCTTCTTCTCCTTCTTCTTTCTTCTTCTTCTTCTCCCTACCCACTCCTATTCTTCCTCAACTTATTTCTCCTCATCTTGTCACTCTTCTTCGTCTTCATTCACTCCTCTTCTTCTTCAGCTCCTTGTTCTTCACCTTTTCTTCTTCCTTCTTCTCCTCCTTCTTCTTCTTCTCCCACTCCTCCCACTCCTCCTCCTCCACCCTCATCTGCCTTTTTTCCTTTTTCTTCATCTTTCTGCCTCTTCTTCTTGTTCTTCTATTTCCTCTTTTAACTTATTTCAGTTCTGGTCAAACATAATTTAGATCAGTTTTTTGTGTTCCAATTTTCAACCAACAGTAAATTTGCAACAGTTGAATATGAATCGACGTGAATGCTTTTTGAAACCCAAAATATTTCTTCTCTTCAAATTCAGTTGAATCAGTTTATACTCCTACATTTAGGGATTTTTTAAATCTGTTTTTCCAATTCTCTCAAACCATACCACAACACTGATTTCAGTCTTCTTCCCCCTTCTCCGCCCCTTCTCAATCTCCTTCTTTTCCTCCTCCTCCTTTCTCCCTCATTCCCATCTACCTCCTTCTCATTCTCCTCATTCCACCTAATATTCTTCTTCTTCTCCCTGTGAAATATTTATTTATTCCATTGACAATCACAAATAATAATAATTATAATTATATAATATGATTGGAAGAAGACAACAGGCATAGCCCAAAACTGTCTTCTCCCAAATTTCTAAAAATAAAAGTTTTAAAAAAGAATGAGGTTAAGATTTCACTTTCCACGCCAAAAAGTCCAATTTTCAAAACTAATGACTAAATTTAAAAATTTTAAATTTTGATATTCAAAAACTAATCAAAAGCAAAAATATTCCACTATCATAAATCTATACAAATTGGAAGTTTTTAAGTAATTTTGCAAAATTTTGAGCCAGAAAAGAAACACAACTTGACTTATTAATGGGAAATATTCCTCGATATATTCTTTCAATGATTCAATAATGAATTTTCGTGATCGAAATAAGATATTTTCTCAATTAATTACATTTCTACATGTTTGAAAAAACTTTCTAGTAAGGAAGCTACAAAAGGATAGGGCTATCTGCTTTGTGGAATGTTAGACAAGGATAGCAACACCGATGTTCATCAAACACTGTCATTATAACGTGGACCTCACTATAGAACAAGAACAACCACAACATGATACAGTATCAACACAATATGATACAGTATCATCTCAACTTGATACACAACACTATGATTTGTTATATTCGCTACCTGCTTTACCACTTTTTTCATCATCTTCAGTACATGTTTTGTAAGTGTGAAAATCTGAAACTTGTTAAAACTGTGTTTTAATAAGATGTTTGCCAAGCTTTTAAAGCTGCCAGACCAGAATAATATACTAGATTCGCTTCAACTTCTCCTTCTTCTTCTTCTTCTTCTTCTTCTTCTTCTTCTTCTTCTCCTCCTTCTTCTTCTTCTTCTTCTCCTTCTCCTTCTCTTTCTCCTTCTCCTTGTGCATGCATCAACATCATCAACTCCATCTTCTTCTTTTTCTGAGTCTCACACACCATTCTCTCACTATCTCCTCCTCATCCTCATTCTCCTCTTTCTCATCCTCCTCCTCCTCCTCCACCTACGTCTCTCTCTCTTCGTCCTCCTTCCATCTTCTTGTTCTCCTCGATTACTATTACTATTTCTTCTTATCTATTACTTCTTCTCCTCCTCCTTCTCCTCCTCCTCCTCCTCCTCCTCCTTCTTCTCCTTCTTCTCCTCCCCCTCCTTTCCCTCTCACTCCTCCTCCTCCTTCTCCTCCTCCTTCTTCTCCACCCCCTCCTTTTCCTCCCACTCTTCCTCTTCCTGCTCAACTTCATCATTCTCCTCCTACTCCTCCTGCACCTACTCCACCTCCTCCTCCTCCTTCAGCTCTACCTCCCTCTCTATCATCTCTCTATGATAGAATGCACGGAAATCACAGAAAGTATAAATTTTACCTACTCTACTGTTAAGCATAACTGTTTCGGTGAATATTTTGATTTTTTTAACATCAAATAGTGTGAAGGATTCTTACTTGCACTTTGTTTTTCACAAACTAACATA
>NC_052517.1:18785943-18843793 GCF_014356525.2 Nilaparvata lugens | reverse complement strand
TGTTCACAGACTACTAGTAGAGTAAAAATCAGACTATAGAATAATTCATCATAAACCAGCTGACAAGTGATTACAAGGATGTGTGGAGAAGCCAGTCTATTGCTGTATTTCCATAATGTCTATAGTTTCAATCAGGTACTTGTGGATGAGAATACTCCGTGAGGTCTACTTTTCACAGAACTATTATTATTATTATACAGAACTACTAGTAGAGTAAAAATCAGACTATAGAATTATTCATCATAAACCAGCTGACAAGTGATTACACAGATGTGTGGATAAGCCAGTCTATTGCTGTATTTACATAAGGTCTATAGTTTCAATCAGGTACTTGTGGATGAGAATACTGCGTGAGGTCTACTGTTCACAGAACTACTAGTATAAAAGGAAAAAGAAGTCTCCTTCATACGCCAATATTAGAGTAAAAATCAGACTATAGAATTATCATCATAAATCAGCTGACAAGTGATTACACAGATGTGTGGAGAAGCCAGTCTATTGCTGTATTTCCATAAGGTCTACAGTTTCAATCAAAGACATTGATGAGGTATGCATCTTTAAGCTGGGTTTACACCAAAGTTATTAACAAAATGTCAATAACTTAATCCTTATAGATTCTATTAGATTGAAAGCAAGTTGACAAACACACATGTTCATCATGTGTATGATAAGTTATGTTCAATTTAATATAATCTATAAGGATTGAGTTATTAACATTTTGTTAATAAATTTGATCTAATCGCAGGTTCAAGTTCTTTAGTTTCAATAATTTGTTTTGCAGTCATGGTATTATTATGCGTGTCCATCAGTATCAATATTTTCACATTCGAAAAATCTAATTTAATAGGTGATTAAAAATAATCAAATGAACTAAATAATGATGAAGAAATTATAATATTTTTGATTGAAAAAAATTAATTTTCATTAGATAGAAAGATTATCACGGAACTGGATGAATATTATATAAATTCTGTAATAGAAATATATTCTATTCATTGTTTAAATTAACATAAATATTAATAAATTATGGAATACAAATTCAAACGTGAACTGATTTTGTTAACATTTAAAACAGTTGACATTGATTGATTGATTGATTGAGTACTTTATTTATGTAGATTACAATATATACTGTCTTATACACTTATATACAATAGCTTACAATACAGCAAAATTATAGATGAATTTACATGATATAGACTAAGAAAATAATTAGTGAACTGTATATGATTGAAAAAGCAATTTGTAATATATAACTATAGATAATATTGTATGCATTCAATAAATGGCGGAGCTTTGGACATATCAATGTCCATTCTTCGGAAAGAATATTATAAAAATATAAAAAGACATCAGATACTTGTGGATGACAATACTGCGTGAGGTCTACTGTTCACAGAACTACTAGTAGACAAGGATAGCAATACCATTGCTAATCAAACACTGCCATTATAACGTGGACCTCACTATAGTTTAAAATGAAATAGATTAGGTTCTTAAATTTATCATTTCAACGTACAATCAACTATTAAAGTTTTTCTCGAATTTGACTCAGTTATTGAAGCATTACAAACTTAATTTCACACCTGATTTTCCATAACTAATAGGATGATTTCAGTGCTATCTTTTTATAATACAAATAAATAATATAGTTCAGTACAGAGAGAGTCAGCTCAACATTGTCAGCACTATTTGTAGGGGAAGCCCCAAAGTTTTCAATGATGAATACTGACGGTTTATCGTGAACCCGAAAATAGAACTGAACAGAGAAAAACGTTTTTACTGATGTGAGATTCAATTCATTCAGTCAGCGTTGGTTAAATGGAGCGTGTTAATGGTATTAAATTGGGGAACCTGACAGATTGAAGTGAGTTATTGCCGGAGTATAAAGTACCATAGAAAAGGTCAAGACTGAAATTTCATGGCGTATGTTACACATGAAAGGCATTCATATGTGTTACCATAATCCATGGTTGATTAGGGCGTGATGGGTGAGAGGAGAGAGAAGAAGAGGGAGGAGAAGAAGAAGAAGAAGAGGGAGAAGAAGAAGAAAAATAAGAACAAGAACAAGAAAAAGATATGGATGAAAAGGAGAACGGGAAGGAGAAGAAGAAGAAGAAGAAGAAGAAGAAGAAGAAGAAGAAGAAGAAGAAGAAGAAGAAGAAGAATAAAAGAAGAAGAAGAGAAGAAGAAGAAAAGAAGAAGAAGAAGGAGAAGGAGGAGAAGGAGGAGAAGACAGGAGAAGGGGGAGAAGGTGGAGAAGAAGAAGGAGAAGAAGAAGGAGAAGGAGGAGAAGGAGGAGAAGAAGGAGAAGGAGGAGAAGGAGGAGAAGGAGGAGAAGGAGGAGAAAAAGTAGAAGGAGGAGAAGGAGGAGAAGAAGTAGAAGAAGAAGAAGAAGAAGAAGAAGGAAAAGAAGAAGAAGAAGAAGAAGAAGAAGAAGAAGAAGAAGAAGAAGAAGAAGAAGTAGAAGAAGAAGAATAAGAAGAACAAGAAAAATAGGAAAAGTATGAGGAGGAAAAGGAGAAGAAGAAGAAGGAGAAAAAGGAGAAGGAGGAGGAGAAGGAGGAGAAGAAGGAGAAGGAGGAGAGGAGAAGAAGAAGAAGAGAAGAAGAAGAAGAAGAACAAGGAAAGAAGAAGAAGAAGGAGAAGAAGAAGAAGGAGGAGGAGTGGGAGGAGAAGGACGAGAAGGAGGAGAAGGAGGAGAAGATAGAAGAAGGGGGAGAAGGTGGAGAAGGAGGAGGAGGAGGAGGAGAAGGAGGAGAAGGAGAAGAAGACAAGAAAAGGAGGAGAAGGTGGAGAAGAAGGAGAAAAAGGAGAAGGAGGAGAAGGAGGGGAAGGAGGAGAAGGAGGAGAAGGAGGAGAAGAAGTAGAAGAAGAAGAAGAAGAAGAAGAAGAAGAAGAAGATGAAGAAGAAGAAGAAGAAGAAGAAGAACAAGGAAAGAAGAAGAAGAAGAAGAAGAAGAAGAGAAGAAGAAGAAAAGAAGAAGAAGAGAAGAAGAAGAAGAAGAAGAAGAAGAAAAGAAGAAGAAGAAGAAGAAGAAGAACAAAACAAGAACAAGAACAAGAACAAGAACAAGAACAAGAACAAGAACAAGAACAAGAACAAGAACAAGAACAAGAACAAGAAGAAGAACAAGGAAAAGAAGAAGAAGAATAAGAAGAAGAAGAAGAAGAAGTAGAAGAAGAAGAATAAGAAGAACAAGAAGAATAGGAAAAGTATGAGGAGGAAAAGGAGAAGGGGAAGGAGTAGGAGATGACAGGAGAAGAAGAAGGTGAAGGAGAAAAAGACAGGAAAAGGAGGAAAAGGTGGAGAAGAAGAAGGAGGAGGAGTGTGAGGAGAAGGACGAGAAGGAGGAGAAGGAGGAGAAGACAGGAGAAGGGGGAGAAGGTGGAGAAGGAGGAGGAGGAGGAGGAGGAGAAGGAGGAGAAGGAGATGACAGGAGAAGAAGAAGGTGAAGGAGAAGAAGACAGGAAAAGGAGGAAAAGGTGGAGAAGAAGAAGGAGGAGGAGTGGGAGGAGAAGGACGAGAAGGAGGAGAAGGAAGAGAAGACAGGAGAAGGGGGAGTTGGTGGAGAAGGAGGAGGAGGAGAAGGAGGAGAAGGAGAAGAAGACAAGAAAAGGAGGAGAAGGTGGAGAAGAAGGAGAAAAAGGAGAAGGAGGAGAAGGAGGGGAAGGAGGAGAAGGAGGAGAATCAGGATGAGGAGGAGATAGTGAGAGAGTGGGTGTGTGAGACTCAGAAAAAGAAGAAGAAGAAGTAGAATAAGTAAAAATCGAAGAAGAAGAAGAAGAAGAAGAAGAAGAAGAAGAAAAAGAATTGATTGATTGATTGATTGAGTACTTTATTTATGTAGATTACAATATATACTGGCTTATACACTTATATACAATAGCTTACAATACAGCAAAATTATAGATGAATTTACATAATATAGACTAAGAAAATAATTATTGAACTGTATATGATATGAAAAAGCAATTTGTAATATAATAACTATAGATAATAAATATATTGTAATGCATCTACATAAATTGGCGGAGCTTTGGACATATCAATGTCCATTCTTCGGAAAGAATATTCAATATATCCTTCCCACTAACTCTCTATTCTTCAAGAATGAGTGAGAGAAGAAGGAGGTGGTGGAGGAGGAGGAGGAGGAGGTGGATGATGAGGAGGATGAGGAGGAGGAGGAGGAGAAGGAGGAGAAGGAGGATGAGGTGGAGGAGGAGGAGGAGGAGGAGGAGAAGGAGGAGGAGAAGGAGGAGAAAAAGAATAAAAAGAAAGAAGAAAAGGAGGAAAAGGAAAGGAAGACGGGAGCAAAAAAATAGACAGAAGAAGTAGAAAAAAAAGAAGAAGAAGTATTTATTCCTAATAATATTTCTAAAATAAATGAATAAATAATTGTATAACTCACCAGCTATAACCCCTTTCCTTATGTACTGCAACACTGAATCCGAACATAGAGCCTGGTTCGCCCCTATGCCTTATATAATTCAGAGTATCCACATTAAAGCAATAACCACTTTCTAATAGAATCGACAAAATTAACACAAAAGTTAGTAAAAAGTGACCGACCATTTTGTAGACACTAAATTGTTTTTGCACTTCCATTTTTTTAACTTTATTTAATAATTATTTTGAAACTAACATTTGGTTTGCATTGTTCACTTCACTAGAAAAGAGACTGAAAATTGGTTAAAATTAAAAAAAAAAATTCAAATTTAGAATAGTATAGAAACACAAAGAATATGGTTTTCATGTTTATTTTGAACTAGCCTAAAATTTATTCCATTTTTTTTAACTTTATTTTATTATTATTTAGAAACTAACATTTCGGTTGTATTGCTCACTTCACTAGAAAAGAGACGGAAAATTGGTTAGAATTTGAATAATTGTTAAAATTTAGAATAGTTTAGAAACACAAAGAATATAGTTTTCATGTTTATTTTGAACTAAAATTTATTCGATTTTTTTTAACTTTATTTAATTATTATTTAGAAACTATCATTTGGGTTGTATTGTTCACTTCACTAGAAAAGAGACGGAAAATTGGTTAAAATTAGAAAAAAAATTCAAATTTAGAATAGTATAGAAACACAAAGAATATGGTTTTCATGTTTATTTTGGACAAAAATTTATTCCATTTTTTTTAACCAAAAAAAAAAAATGGAAATCCATTTTTTTCAACTTTATTTTATTATTATTTAGAAACTATCATTTTGGTTGTATTGTTCACTTCACTAGAAAAGAGACGGAAAATTGGTTGAAATTTGAATAATTGTACAAATTAAGAATAGTTTAGAAACACAAAGAATATAGTTTTCATGTTTATTTTGGTCAAAAATTCATTCCATTTTTTCAACAAAAAAAATGGAAATCCATTTTTTTCAACTTTATTTTATTATTATTTGAAACTATCATTTGGGTTGTATTGTTCACTTCACTAGAAAAGAGACGGAAAATTGGTTAGAATTTGAATAATTGTTAAAATGTAGAATAGAATAGAAACACAAAAAATATAGATTTCATGTTTATTTTGGACTAAAATTTTATAAAAAATGCACACGTGAAATTTCAACCTTATCTTGGACTTTATCACCTATCAATTTGGAAACCTTATTATTTAATCTACCAATAATTCACGAATGACGCATCATCATTAAAAGATAGTATCAATGATTATCGTTCAGTATTCAATATGAGTCATGAAGTACACAGAGGTCTTCAATCTTCAATCCCATGAGTTGTGGAGAATTAAAAATAATAATAGAATCCTTGAAAAATAAAAAATTCTGCGACTGTTTTAATATTTCAAATTATTTGGTTAAAAAATCAGCAGAAAACATCTTGGAGCCACTAACTTTCATTTTTAATAGTTCTATGACCCTACATGGTTCTAGTTACATAAGTGTCATTATAATAAATTTTATTTATGAAATTATAATTATAATTAAATAATTTAGAAGCCCAAGGACTTCTTATTACATTAGTGTCATTTGCATTGTAAATATATAGATAAAATTCAAACAAATCTATACTATAATAAAGGAAAGAACTGGCTTATACTTGTAGGGGATAGGAAATTCACGAATGACGCATCATCACGTCTCAACTACTCAACTCATTAACTCCACATTTTGCATATACATTCTCAATTTACCGACGATTTTGCATTGTAAATAAATAAATAAAATTCAAACAAATCTATACTATAATAAAGGAAAGAACTGGCTTATACACGTAGGAGATAGGAAATTCACGAATGACGCATCATCACGTCTCAACTACTCAGCTCATTAACTTCACATTTTGCATATATAGATTCTCAATTAACCGAGGATGGTTATGGGCCTATTTTCAATTATTCAAGATTCCACTCGGTCTTGCTTTCAGTTTGTCAAGTTTTGCGAAGCACGGGCTTCCTGCCAGTTCCAAATAAGAATAGAAGAAAAAAAGAATTATAATGGAGTCATAATCAGCTTCATTTTTCTAATTTATTTGATTTGGATGTTTTAATAAATCTGTTTCAATGATTTTTTATATTCTTGGATTTGGTTTAGTTTCTAATTTCTAAGTTGATTTATTCTTAAATCTCTGAATAGATTTGTTTCACATTTTTCAATATTCTTATCTGTTTCAATGATTTTTTTATATTCTTGGATTTGGTTTAGTTTCTAATTTCTGAGTTGCTTTATTTTTAAATCTCTGAGTAGATCTGTTTCACATTTTCCAATATTCTTATCTTATTTTTGGATAGATTTTTCTATGAGGTTTTCAATTCAAATTTGTTTTCTACTGATGATCACTTTGTTACAAACTTCTGCTTTTGTTTCTAATGTTTGATTTACAATTAAAGTTTCCAATAGATATTTGTTTCTTATTCTTTATATATATGTTAAAAATTTCTGCTTTTATTTCTAATGTTTGATTCCCAATTGAAGTTTCCAATAGATATTTGTTTCTTATTCTTTAAATATTTGTTAAAAATTTCTTACAAACGTTTTCAAAAGTTTGAATTGATTTTTTACAGAAACTTTTGTTGAAAATTTCTCTTGAATCTTTTATAGTCTTGTTCAAATTTTGAATAAGAGGAGGTAGATTACGATGTTACAAAAATATTTGGATAAACAACTTGAAATATGATTCAGAATGTTCAAGTAAATGTTTCAAAATTTCCAAATAGGAAAGGGAAATTGAGATCTTTCGAAGGATATGTTAATGGAGAACGTGTCATTTTGAAAGAAATTTTGTGTTCAAATTTGTTTTTCAACGTGTAATTTTGTGTTCAAATGTTAACATTGAAACTTGCAGTTCTGACTGCTTTAAAAACAACATTTATTATCTTCTAGGAAACGTAATCAATTGTTTTACTTTCAAATTTTAGCAAAGACCATCAAGATATTACAAATTCCCTAACTCCCAGATTTTATCATAATTTTCAATTCTATTTGTCAATTACCAATATTTGATCAAAATAATTATGTGGATACTTAAAATTTTTTTCTGTGTAGTTGAGAAGTTGATATTGTGGTAATTATTCATATTGAATGAAAAAGACTAAGAAATTGACAAAAAACTACTGATTTATTGATAATTAGAAAAATTCTAATTATCAATAAATAGTCTTTCTTAGTCTTTTTCATTCAAAGGATACTTTAAAGGAAAATTTTACTGTTCTCATGAAGATTTGAAGTTTTTCTACTATTTTTATGTTTCAATACTTGTTATTATTTGCTCAAATTATCATATTTCAATTATTTTTAAATTCGACAATAAAACAAAGAAAAACAATATTCATTCTACAAAACCAAATTCACGTCTCTCAACTATAGAAATTGAACAAAATTTAGATTTACACCCCTATAATACACTAAATAAAATTTATACACCACCTACTACGATTAAATCATGATGAGAAAAGCAAGACACAATTTTTTCCAAACACAATTAACACCACAAAAACACGAATTTTTCGAAAAAGTTGTTTACACCACAAAAAATTGTTCTCGTTTTTCGAAATTTGTAAAAAATCGCGAAATTTCGGAAATAGTCGAGCAGAGAGATGTTTACTGCTTAGAAGACGGGGATTGACTGACAAGAACTGATAGTGTGTTTAACAGAGAGGAAGCTCTCGAAGATACAAAGTCTGAAATGCAGAGGATCATACTGTGATACGCGTTGCAAAGTTTAGTTGCAAAGTTTGGGAATGGGGACTTATTGACCGAACGAAGTGAGGTCTAAGATTCAAGTCGACGGTTTAGCATTTCTCTTAATGTTCAAATGTTTATATGTTGCGTATTTACGGCGAAACGCGGTAATAGATTTTCATGAAATTTGACAGGTATGTTCCTTTTTTAATTGCGCGTCGACGTATATACAAGGTTTTTGAAAATTTTGCATTTCAAGGATAATATAAAAGGAAATGGAGCCTTCTTCATACGCCAATATTAGAGTAAAAATTTAGACTATAGAATTATTCATCATAAATCAGCTGAAAAGTGATTACACAGATGTGTGGAGAAGCCTGTCAATTACTGTATTTGTATAAGGTTATTCTATTATAGTTATATATTAATAGTTAAACTATTTCTATAGTTTCAATCAAAGACATTAAAGAGGTATCCATCTCTAAGCTGGGTTTACACCAAAGTTATTAACAAAATGGTTATAACTTAATCCTTATAGATTCAATTAGATTGAACGGAAGTTGACAAACACATATGTTCATCATGTGTATGATAAGTTATGTTCAATCTAATATAATCTATAAGGATTGAGTTATTAACATTTTGTTAATAAATTTGGTCTAATCGCAGCTTTAAGGTCTTTGGTTTCAATATTTTGTTTTGCAGTCATGGTATTATTAAGCGTGTCCATCAGTATCAATATTCTCACATTCGAAAAAACTAATTTAATAGGTGATTAAAAATAATCAAATGAACCAAATAATGCTGAAGAAATTATAATATTTTTTATTGAAAAAAATTAATTTTCATTAGATGGAAAGATTATCACGGAACTGGATGGATATTATATAAATTCTGGAATAGAAATATATTCTATTCATTGTTTAAATTAACATAAGTATTAATAAATTATTGAATACAAATTCAAACGTGAACTGATTTTGTTAACATTTAAAACAGTTGACATCAGGTAATGGTGGATGAGAATACTGCGTGAGGTCTACTGTTCACAGAACTACTAGTGATAATATGTTATCCTCCCGACTAGTCTCAACAAAGCTGCAAACTCAAAATTTTTATTAAAACATACCCTCCAAATTCCTTTGACAATTGGTCTATTGTTGCAGAAATGGAGATTTCACACTCAACACTGAAACTGTTGCTACAGGTGCTGGGAAATTCGTAAAAGCGTAAAATTATACATCAAATTGAAGAGAATTCAATTGTCTATCCTATACTCTTGAAGGAGCAACTTCTGTTTAGATGTCTGGATGTTTAGATGTTTAGATGTTTAGATGCTCAGATGTTTAGATGTTTAGATGTTTAAATGTTTAAATGTTTAGATGTTTGGATGTTTAGATGTTTAGATGTTTATATGTTTGTATTTCACCGGATCTCGAAAACGGCTCCAACGATTCTCACTAAATTCAGAACATAGTAGGTTTATAATATAAAGATTCAAATGCACTAGGTCTCATCCCTGGGAAAACTCGCTGAGGGACATTAGAAGGATAATCATTATTCATCCTTGGTAAAACAGCTGATAATAGTTATTTAGTCGTCTGTTGAAGATGGAAGTGAGTGAGCGAGTTCATGTGTGTGGGACTGTGTTAAAATTATGACTCAGCTGTTGAACTTTTGTGATCATTCAATCAGGTAATAAGTGCTGGTTGCGAAAAAGCTAGGTTATTTTCAATCCTGATTAATTCCAGTAGATCCATCTTTTTGAAATGGTCTTCTCTGATTTGGTTTACGTGAAGTTAATCAGGATTAAAATTCAACCGGCTTTTGTGCAACTGGGCCTTTGTAGGGGAAATTTTTGCATTCCTCTGGGAATTAATCTCAATTTACTGTGATTAGATAGAATATTTCTGTATGAATGTTATTTTAATTTCTTCTTTCGTAATACATTTTTTATGCTTCTGTACTCCAGAGGGAAGCTTGGTCCCCGATATCAAGCTTTCAATCAGCATGAATTTTTCCCGTCGATTTTTAAAAAAGTTATGAGAGCCAAAATAGAAAAAAAATGGTGGCAAAGTGTTTTTCAAAAATGTCACACCTTCAAGAGCGGATAACTCGAAAACTAGAGGAGATAAAAAACATGTGTACAATAATATTGTAGGAAATTATGTAAGCTTTAATTGTGTAATATCAGGGACCGAACTTCGCTCTGGAGCACAAAAGCATAAAAAAAATTATTACGAAAGGAGAAATTATAATAACATTCATACAGAAATGTTCTATCTAATCACAGTAAATTGAGATTAATTCCCAGAGGAATGCAAAAATTTCCCTCACAAAGTCCCAGTTGCACAAAAGCCGGTTAAATTTCAATCCTGATTAACTTCACGTGAACCAAATCAGAGAAAACCATTTCAAAAAGATGGATCTACTTGAATTAATCAGGATTGAAAATAACCCGGCTTTTTGCAACCGGCACTAAGTATCTGATTGAATGATTACAAAAGTTCAACAGCTGAGTCATAATTTTGACACAGTCCCACACACATGAACTCGCTTCCTCACTTCCATCACCAACAGACGACGAATTATAATACTATTATTTAACGAAAATCCTAAATAAATGCTGTAAATCACCCCGAAGACTTCTGCTACTGCAGACATTGACAACAGGGTTAACAGCTAGATGGAAATTCGACGAGAACTACTATCCAAAAGTTAATTTTTGTCTGCAGTAGCAGAAGTTTTCGGGTTGATTTGCAGCATTTATTTAGGATTTTCGTTAAATAATAATTATATATTAATTAGCATTCGAATGAATGCATTCTCTATTTAATAAATTCCATATGTAGACGACGAATTAATTATTATTATCAGCTGTTTTTCCAATGTTGAATAATGATCATCCTTTTGATGTCCTTCAGCAAGTTTTCCCAGGGATGAGACCTAGTGCAATCGAATCTTTATATTATTAACCATCTATGTTCTGAATTTAGTGAGAATCGTTAGAGCCGTTTTCAAGACCCGGTGAAATACAAACATCTAAACATCTAAACATCTAAACATCTAAACATCTGAAGATCTAAACATCTAAACATCTAAACATCTAAACATCTAAACATCTGAACATCTAAACATCTAAACATGACCTAGCCCGTAGCACCTAGTTCATAACAGACAGACCCATCGAGCTCAAATAAAATAATAAAGGCCTATATTATAAGATATCAGATGAGTTCTTATGACTTGAAACATCTTAGATGAGTTCTTAAATTAATATAGGACTATATATTAACTATAGAACTAGAAAACATGTGATCTCTTTACAGTATAGTATCATAGAGAAACAATAGCGTAAGTAGATATCGAATGGTATAGGGCGTTTATGTCGCAACTTTTACTGTTATCTCAAGTTGATTACTATCGATTATTGTTGGAGTGATCCGTGGTCTAGAGTGCCTGCGTAGCAGCATAGAGATCCCGGGGTTCAAACCCTCTTAATACAAAAAGTTTTTTTAACCAGATCACTCCCGTGTTATCGGATGGGCACGTTAAACTGTCGGTCCCGGCTGAAGTATGACAGTCGTAAGGCCCATTGACGGCTTAAATTATATATTCAGGCGGTGGGACCTTCCCGCAAGGGACTCCCCACCAACAAAAGCCATACGAATTTACTGTTTTGGCTGGGTGAGAGTGTATGAACGGCACAATATGAGAGACTACCAGCGTCACACACCTTTTTGGGAAAGAATTACGTGGACTATCGGCTTGAGATGACAGTAATAGTTGCGACATAAACGCCCTATACCATGGGATATCTACTTAAGCTATTGTTTCTCTATGATAGTATGCTGAAATGAGAGTCACATGTTTTCTTGTTCTGCAAACAGCTGTTTACCGGCTTGATTTAATACATGGAAAACAGCTGCAATTGAGTAAGTATGACAACAAATTATATGCAGACCGGGATGTGAAGAAAATTTCTTGGAGGGAGCTGGTAAATCTTTTCATTGAGAAATATAACACCATAGAAAATGAACAAAATAAATTTGGTATGTAATATATTCACTTTTCTTGAGCATTATTCATTATATTATTCAACATTTATGCCAATAGTCGTGCTTCTTCCACGTCCATTCTTCAACTGATCAGTGAACTGGAGTGAAGAGTCAAATGGTGACTGCGTGGTGGTGGCTGTAGTGTGCAATGCTATCAAATTTTGATGGTGGCGCTTCAATGGTGGCGCTTCAATGGTGGCGCTTCAATGGTGGTGCCTCAATGGTGGCGCTTCAATGGTGGCGCTTCCATGGTGGCGCTTCCATGGTGGCCCAGGGTGCAAAGGGCCTTAATGACGATTGGCGACTGCTTTATTTCAAACTATATGATCGATCATACTATTGTACGGTATATTATTATATTGTACCAGCCGTCAGGCTCGCTTCGCTCGCCATATCCGTCTAGCCAGGGGGCTCCGCCCCCTGGACCCCCGTAAAAAATTATATCAGCGGGCTCGCTTCGCTCGCCATATCAGGCGATATAATATTCCCAGTAATAGCTCTGATTGAAGTAGCAGTGCCCAATCAATTTTTCCGCGATAATAATGCATTTCAATCTTCAACTTGGTGCCAACCTAATAATGTCAACTCAACTTAATGCCAACCTGACAAAATTATTAATTTAGTTACCAGTTAACAACTGTTTCGGAGAGGTACTCTCTCTAGATTATAGTTCTATATTAACATATGGTATGGACATTTTTCAATTATAATTTGAAGATATTGGAATAAGAAGAATATACATGCTAAAAGACGAACTTTAAACCCTTGAAAACCACCCTTAGAGTTAAAATATTGCCAAAAGATTTCTTAGTGCGCCTCTAAAGAGCCAACTGAACATACCTACCAAATTTGAACGTTTTTGGTCCGGTAGATTTTCAGTTCTGCGAGTGAGTGAGTGAGTGAGTCAGTCAGTCAGTGAGTGAGTGCCATTTCGCTTTTATAATTATATATTCATTGTATATATTATATACAATATATAATATATTGTTTTCAGAGTACATTTTCCTTTATGTAAATTGTGAAATTTGATTATTTTTTCAAAGTCAAAAGTAAGAACTCGCTAACGCTCATTGCTCGTTCAATACGTTGAAACGCTCAGCCCGGAGTAGGGACGTTCCGATACTTTCAATACTTACTGATATCGATACTCTGCTTCCGATACCGGTGGTATCGGTATCGGAAGATACTTTACTAATATCGATCGTTGGAGTATCGAGACAGCAGTATTGAAAGCGTGAGTTCAGTTTTATCAATGAAATAAATGAACTTTCTATGGATAATATTTTAAGAGTAAAACGATTTCTGAAATGTAGATAATTTTTATATCATTGTGATAAAGAAAAAATATAAGCTGTCTACAAGGAACAGGTTACGAGGTGAGTCAGTGTCTCAGACAGATCACTCTGAGCCTGCTCCTTTTCTTTAAAAATTAGAAACTTTGTTGTTCAAAACTTGGGAAATATGTTTTATATTAATGATATTTTATGATAGTAATATTTTATACTGGTTGACCGAGCGAAGTGAGGTCTAAGATTCAAGTCGACGGTTTGGCATTTCTCTTAATGTTTAAATGTTTATATGTTGCGCATTTACGGCGAAACGCGGTAATAGATTATCATGAAATTTGACAGGTATGTTCCTTTTTAAATTGCACGTCGACGTATATACAAGGTTTTTGGAAATTTTGCGTTTCAAGGATAATAAAAAAGGAAAAAGGAGCCTCCTTCATATGTCAATATTACCGTAAAAATCAGTCCATGGTATTATTCATCATAAATCAGCTATCTAGTGGACTATAATACTACCCATTCAAAAACATAGAATTTCTTGAAAATGTATCTTTCCTTCAACGTTAGTAGACAGTTGACTATTTTATAATACTACCCATTCAAAAACATCGAACATCTTGAAAATGTATATTTCCATCAACGTTGTAGACAGTTGCAGCCAGACCTGATAACAGCGCTCACACTCACATTCCCGGGACGACACGTCACGGTACGAGAGGACAGAAAGCTCTATATTTATTTAGGATTTTTTCTAGACATTTTAAATTGATAAATTATTTATTTATTTTTGAGAAAACATAACAACAGGTCAATGTAACTTACTGAGCGCGAGGTCTACTGTTCACAGAACTATTAGTAGTTCTGTGAACAGTACACCTCACGCAGTATTCTCATCCACAAGTAGCTGATTGAAACTATAGAGCTTATGGAAATACAGCAATAGACTGGCTTCTCCACACATCTGTGTAATCACTTGTCAGCTGATTTATGATGGATAATTCTAAAGGCTGATTTTTACTCTAATATTGGCTTATGAAGGAGGCTCCATTTCCTTTTATATTATCCTTGAAATGCAAAATTTCCAAAACCTTGTATATACGTCGACGCGCAATTTTAAAAAGGAACATACCTGTCAAATTTCATGAAAATCTATTACCGCGTTTCGCTGTAAATGCGCAACATAAAAACATTTAAACATTAAGAGAAATGCCAAACCATCGACTTGAATCTTAGACCCCACTTCGCTCGGTTAAATAGTTGGAAGATTATGAATATTTCTATTAGTAGACCTAGATATTTCAATGTGTATGATATTGTAATAAGGGCTTATGACAAAACTGAACATCTGCTCAGAAAAATATACATTCATTAATATTATATTGCATACTAGCAGGTAACCCGTGCTTCGCAAGGGTCTTTCTTTTAACTTGACGTAATGAAATCTAGAAGAATTCAAACTAGGCCTATGTACAGTGAGTCAGTCATTCTATCAGGGCTCGAATAATTTTGAAATTTTAATTAAATAAATATGGAAGAATATAATCTCTTTATGTAAATAAGAACACCTTTATTGAAAGATATATTAACTGCATGCGTTTTCATATTGCCGATACAGCATTGATGAAACTGTAGACGTTTATTTAGCATTTGTACCAAAAATTTTTCTAGCTGAAAAATTAATAATCCATGCCACGTGTAGGCCTAAACATTGCATCAGGAAAACGAAGTTTCAAAACTATGTTTTTCAGGTAGAAAGCAATATAGAAACAGATGTTCTTTTCTTAATTTCGACCATATGATTTGGTGATTTTTCAATGAAATCGAATGTACCATTAATGAAATTTGAACATTAATTCTGAAAAATCTAGGAAGGAAAATTAAAATTTGGGCTTTCAGGTGCACGAGATTGATATTTTTAGAATCTATGTGCAAAATTTGGAGATCTAAATCATTCCCGTTTTTCTGGTATGCAATCCACAAGTTGACATGTTTTGATGCGAACAAAAGAATAAACGAACACACGAACAAACACAACCCTACTCTCTTTTATTATATAGAAAGATGCACTAAGGCCTGGTTGCAAAAAAAACAGTTAAATTTTAACCGTGATCAATTTTAGGAAAACCAATCAGAAAAGGCTTTTTTGAAAAGACGGATTCTCCGATTGGTTCTTGTGGAATTAATTAAGATTAGAATTTAATCGATGTACGTGCAACTGGCACTCACTTATAAGTTGATTGCAGTAGGTGTGGATGAGTATTACCAGAGAAAACTTCTATAATCCATAAGAAAACTATTCTGTGGTATTACTCATTCGATATAGGTGGTATCGATACTTTTCTTTTGATACTTTACTAATATGCATACCCGTTCCAATACCGTTTCGATACCAAGGCCAAGAAGTATCGAGAGAACGTCGGTATTGGAACATGCCTGGTCTCAGGGGAAGAGAGGCCAGACCTTGATTGAGGTATAGATTTCATAGTGATAGTAACTTAAATTACTATAAATCACAATGATCCTCTAAAAAAATACATAGCCAATAGACCAATTATAACTGATGAAAATTGGTATGCGAAAGCACCACTTGTTGATAATTTTCATCACTAAATACATAGCCAATAGACCAATAATAACTGATGAAAATTGGTATGCGTAAGCACCACTTGTTTCATAATTTTCATCACTAAATACATAGCCAATAGACCAATTATAACTGATGAAAATTGGTATGCGTAAGCACCACTTGTTGATAATTTTCATCACTTATCTTTGGTTTATTGGCTATGTATTTTTTGGAGGATCATTGTGATATATAGTAATTTAAGCTACTATCACGATGAATCCATACCTCAATCAAGGTAATTCAAATAAACAAATATTTGCACAAAACTCGGGCGAGAGGCAGCACCTTAGAAGTCGATTACAGTGATATATTCTCTACCAATTCCATTAAAATTCATGTTATGAGCCCTCCACGGATCATTGAAGGTTTATTGATAGTAAACTTTTCAAAACTTATCCCCAAATGTAATGAAAAGCAGTGATCAAAATTGCACCGACGGAAAATCGAGTAGAGAAAAGCTTAATGTAGTTGCAGAATTCAACGCTAGATAGCGCTGGCAGCGAACATGATACAAACCACCGTGATACTGTATCATTCAACATGCAACACGGAAACAGCCAATGAAACTATAGTGAGGTCCAAGTTATTGACCGAAGCGAAGCTGAGGTCTTAGTTTCGACTCGATCGGCTATTGTCTGTTTGTTTGTACCGCAGTTATTGTCCGATTTGGATGAAATTTTATATGCAAGTTCTTTGAAACAAGGCGCAGAAACGTATGTGTAACGATTTTTGATAAGACCTCTGGTTTTTTTTGTAATTTAAAAAAACCGTAAACTAACTTCAATCCAGAAAGGATGTGTCTTTGAAGATACAGCAGTTCATGTTCATACTTTTTCCTACAGTTACCTTGAAAAGTGACGATTCCTGCACTGATTACAGAACGCAAAGATTCACTTTTCCGCTCTAGTGTGGGAAAAAATTTTTCTGCACTCCAGATTTGCAACATGGCAACACAAAATAGTTGGTGGGTTATATAGAGGATTAGTGCACAAAAACAAAAATTAAGTTGTTAACAATGACTGTGGTTAGATTTAGATAAGAATCATTTCAATGGCTACCCTACATTTATGATAAAATCCTTATCTAGAAATCCAAAACAAGAATAATGATCATCTAAATCATTATTTACAAATTCTCATCATTTAATAATAAAAAATAGTTCTTTTCTATTGATAATTATTATTTCAACTGCAAGAAATGTGAAAAATAGCAAATATAGATGATAAAATTCGAATTTTGAGGTTAAATGATTACTGTTCGATATTCATATAAATAGAAATAATAAAAAACATAACAATACTACAATAAATATTCTCTGTTGTCTATGTTATTTTTATAAATATTTCTCAGTTTACATCGAGCATTTTTCTCGGTAATTTGAGCAAAAGTCTAAATTTCTGAATCGTGTTTCAGTCATTTTTAGCTGGATGAAACAAACGTAGGTACGATTCTTCCCGCTAGGTCGCGCGCTTGTCCGTTCAGCCATCTTGTTGTGTTCAGCCATTTTGCAGCTTGGTTCAGCCAACAAGATGTTGGCGTGTATTTTGAATGTGAATTTTTTGTTTTATCTGTATTTTTTCTGATTCTTGAATGAATAAAAATGAGAACTTTGGCTGAGAATTTTCAACTTCAATTTGATTATTAATTTTCAAATGAATTAAGGTTGTTATTAATAGCAGCATCACACACACAAACATTTGATGGATTTCAGTCATAATTTTACCCATAATTATTTAATCAACCACTTCTCATATTTAAATGAATTAAGGTTGTTATTAATAACAGCATCACACACACAAACATTTGATGGATTTCAGTCATCATTTTACCCATAATCATTTAATCAACCACTTCTCATATTCAATGGTAACTGTGAAACCGATCTCCTGGTGACAAATGATTTTGTCGGAGAAGGCTTAGTTGTTGAAATTGTGCTAGACCCTGAGATCTGCAGATTTTTATCTGATCAATAATGTGATCCTAATTCTAGTGGTTTGAGGGTCTTGGAATTAAAAACATAGATATGCGGATGACTGACTGCTCTTATAATAATGAGAATAAAATAGATAATATTACAAAATACATCTTTACATGGATAATAGAATAATCAATCTGTCTTTAAGAGACCAAGAACAGTACGTCTTTAAGAGACTAAGAACAATATGTCTTTAAGAGACTAAATTTACGGGGCACATCTGATATTGTAGTGGGGGTATCAAGTACTTATCTAAGATCTGTCGTCCTCGAGTCCGGTGTCCAAAGGGTGATGGATGAGGATGAAGGGTGATGGCCTCCAGGCATCGGGCTAGTGGCGTCAGATCGAAGATCGTCTTTCAGCCCCGCACGGCAAGGTCAGATGTCCGATATCACCGGCCATCTCGGTCGGCGAATTCGTAAGCCCTCGTTCGACAGCAAATCATATTTACAGCACGATCCTCGAATGAGTATTCAAGAATACACACACACACACACAAAAAAACCTGCAACACAAGTCACAACTACTTAGTAATGCTAGAATAAATAACATACTAAATATTGCATTCAATGAATGATTTCTCAAGAAATCATCTAATGGATACAATACATACAATTTACATTAAATATAAAATTAGAGGAATATTATAGGTTTTAATTATTGTAGAATTTGAAATCTATAATGAATGGTATTATGAAAAGAAATGACCAGTTAAAAGAATGATGAACAGTTAATGTAAAACCAGTGAGTATTCCAAACTTCACTCACAATTACAAAAGGTCAGAGATATAAATTACTCTACCAATAAAATAAAGAATAGGAAGATACTCCATTTAGTATCACTTCCTTTTACATTATTATATTGTCATACATCTCAGATGTGAGACTACAAAACTCAGTTATAAAATATTTGAAAACGAAGAATTGTTAAATCAGGGGTTGTTACCTGTAATATCAAAATTATTAAAATAAAGACAATACAACAATACTATAAAATATTCATTACTCACCCTTAAATGGGGTTTCGACTGTCACTAATCCATAGCCTACAATAATAATAAAGTGCAGCAGTCAACCGCTCTGAATGGAAATAACTATGCCATTAATAAATTAATAAAAGGATTGGCGATTTCAAAACTGATGGGATAAATGATTCCCAATAATATAATCTTAGTCTCCAGGAGAGAACGAAAAGCAAGATGAGTATGTCATGACTCAATCAGACAAAGATAATAATCTAGCTCAAAAACATGTCTGTATCTAAAAGCGGTCTCTTGTTCAGGTCTCCAAGTCGACCGAAACAGGCTCAAAAATAGGTATCAGGGCTGGTACTATTATGCATTAAAAAATACCAAATTACAAAGGACGTGGTGGGGACGACAATAATTTCCCACAATAGAACGAGAAAGGAATACAACTAACAAAGACAGAATACAGGAAAACTCCCTCGATCAAAGTAGAAGACTCAGCAACAGAATGGACGTTCAACTGATTTTTTATGATGATTTTGCGTTTACAACAATTCTAAGTACTCTAGGAAAGCGTTGGAAAACAATAGAGGGAATATCAGAATTTAATTACGTATTGTGCGGAATGACATCATGAAACTACTCCGATACCGTGAGAAAATCACAACGTTAATCCAGCACTCTAATAAAATTTTATCTTGGAAAAGTTATAATGTTATAATTTCAAAAAAAAAAAATTTTGGCACAACTGTAGGAAAAGTTTAATGTGAAATACGTGAGCAAAGTTTGTCTGCTGCACTCAAGATGCCATTCTGCCCTCGCCTATGGCTCGGGCATAAACATTTATTTCAGTGCAGCAAACTGTCACTTTGCGCACTAGTTGCACAAATAACTATTTCGCATCTATTGTTACCAGCACATGGTGAGCAAGTTGGTTAGACCGTAGCTTCTCACACTGTGGGACCGAGGTTCAAATCTTGTTACTACCAAATTATTTTTGCAGATGATACTAATTGTTTTATCTTATCCTAATAGAATATCATTATAAAATAAATTATTATGATTAGATAGAATTATTAAATTGAATCATCTTATTATATTTATAAATTGATTTATCACATTAATTGGATGAATTATTTGAAAAAATCTTTATTGTATTGGAGTCCAATACTGCAGTTGTAGAAAGAAATTTGTATGTAAAGGTATAAAGGTTAATTTTGTTTTTCTTTTTGTGTAGTTGAGAAGTTGATATTGAGGTATTCATATTGAATGGAAAAGACTAAGAAATTGTCAAAAAACCACAATCATATCCATTGATACTTAGAAAGACTGGTTTCGGTGATCACTCCATTGTCAATCTCTGTTAAACTCTGATAAAGACCGAAACCAGTCTTTCTAAGTATTAATGAATCTGTGGTTTTTTGACAATTTCTTAGTCTTTCTCATTTAAAAGGCGAAATTTGTATGTATTTGATATAAAGAAACCTCCTTGATAAGTCCAGTGTCCCTTCAAACAGTGTCTCTAGCACTTTCAATGGAGAAAATAATAGATGACATGGCTAAATCTTCACAATATACTTTACTTATTGTACTGGCCCTTCTCATTAGATTGAAAGTTTTATTCATGAGCGAGGTCTACTGTTTGCAGAACTACTAGTAATGGCAGTGGAGAAAGATGGGGGAAAGCAGACCAGCTATAGAGGACATGACTTCAAAATTATATGCAGACCGGGATGTGAAGAAAAATTGCATGGTTGCCTGTAAAGTCGGTATATGGGTGAAAGTTTTATGTGACAACAACTTCAAGTGGTAAAATAATTTTAATGTGAATATTCATTCATATAGTAGGAAGAAGGATGAAATAATAGTAACAATTTAAAACACTTATTTTATTTATACATAACGATTTATACTACTTTTGTGATTGAAAACTACCACAACATTGTGATTACTACAACATAACCTATTCACTTATGTCTTAGTCATTTATTTCATCATGATATATATTATCAGTCTGAAATTATTTACCTTTGCTGTTTGAATTGTTGCACTTTGGCGTTATGGGGTGTGTATGGCACTGTGAAAGGTATGGCAGACATTGATGGCACGATATTATCAGTCTCCATTGGTGTACTGAACGTTGAAGGAACGTTGCCAGCCTGGGAAGTAGTGGCGCAGTTGCAGGAGATTGCTTGCAGCGCCTGCGCAGGTTGACTGCTCTGTTTCACTCTCTCTCCAGGTGAATGCCTTCGGGTTGCTGCTGCGTTGCTCGCCACTGCTCCTATTCGTGCTCTTTCCAGACGACCATGAACAGAAACGAACGCTCTCACTCGCTCTCATTGTGAGCGCATAACGCGGAGCATAACACAATTTCTTGAAATGTCACCAGGCAAACCAATTTATAAGACATTGTCACGTCAAAAATTCTTGGAGGGGGCTGGTAAATCTTTTAGTAGGCTCCGCCCTCTGGACCACCGACTGGATCGTCCAAGAATGAGATCAGCAGGCTCGCTTCGCTTGCCTGCATTTTCCATTTGAGCATTTTTATCATATGTTAGGAGAATCCAGACTAAACGTCTGGCTAAATGGATATGGTGAGCGAAGCGAGCCTGACGGCTAGTAATATAATATTCCCAGGATTGAAGTAGCAGTGCCCAATCAATTTTTCCGCGATAAATGCATTCAAATCTTCAACTTGGTGCCAACCTAACAAAGTCAACTCAACTAAATGCCAACCTGACAAAATTATTAATTTAGTTGCCAGTTAACAACTGTTTTGAAGAGGTACTCTATCCAGATTATAGTTCTATAGTAACATATGATATAGAAATTTCAATTATAATTAAGAGATTGGGAGAAAAAGAATTTTAAACCCTTAAAAACAACCCTTAGAGTTAAAATATTGCCAAAAGATTTCTTAGTGCGCCTCTAAAGGGCCAACTGAACATACCTACCAAATTTGAACGTTTTTGGTCTGGTAGATTTTTAGTTATGCAAGTGAGTGAGTGAATGAGTGAGTGAGTGAGTGAGTCAGTCAGTCAGTCAGTCAGTCAGTGAGTGCCATTTCGCTTTTATATATTTATATAGATTTCTGTCTTGTCCCAATACCTTATGAATCATAATCCTGAAGTTACAAGAATAAGAACAATCTATAATAATAAATTAATGAATAATTGAAGCATTTATTATCAGAATTTAATTATTTGAAAATTGAAAACCTGAATTCACATATTATCTGAACTAGATTATCTGTATATTGTTTTAAAATGCATAAATTTTTTTATGAGCAAATTGTATTGGATTGGGCCATAAAGACCCCATAGAATGGCCGCTCCTCAAGGAACACTAGTGTCATGACCTGTATTAATAGACCTTGCTATCAAATTTTGATGGTGGCCCGTGGAAGCGCTTCCATGGTGGCCCAGCGTGCAAAGGGCCTGAGTGAGGATTGGCGTCTGCAATATTTGAAACTCTATGATCGATCATACTATTGTACGGTATTGTACGGGCCCATATGAATAAAACCAGAGCAAATGTGTATGAGCAAGAGCATGGAGCATAAAGTTTTGCTCATGAGCAAAATGTAGAAGCAAAAGCATTTGCTCTTTTTTATATGAATAAGCTTCACCTTATACTCTTACCCAAAGACATCAAAGATGCATAGACTCACATGCAGCACTAAAGTGCGAGATAAATTACTTTTAACACAGCTCTTTCTCGAAGACAGAGAGGTCCGATGCTCTATCCTCCACTAATCACTCCCACTACCTAGCAGCATTCTCCTTCTTTTGTGTCTGAGTGAGAGAGCTTTGTAACATGACGTGGCAACACTCCCCTCCATCTATTGCTGGCAATGTTCCAAGTAGTGTACTGGTCAGCAGGCATATTGGTTTGTGTATGTTACAGAGATGTTTTCATCACAAGAACATGAAGCAAAATGACACGGCGCATCCAATTGTGCGCAGGATGTCCATCTGTGCCCACGCTACAAACTGTGGAGGGAGAAATGGGTTTCTCCTCTTCATGTTAAAAGTAATTTATCTCGCACTTTAGTAAAAGTAATTTATCTCGCACTTTAGTGTCTTACTTTGAATTGAAATCGGCCATTGAGGGGGCAACCCATAAGATCATTACATACCAATGCCTTTGTAATCTATAGTATTACAAATATATGTATAATTATAATATCTTGTGCTAAATTACCCCAATGGCGGCCTTCAATTTCAAGTAAGAGCTATAGTGAGGTCCACGTTATAATGACAGTATAATTTGATGAACTTTGGTTTTGCTATCCTTGTCTATCATTCGACAAAGTCGGTGGTACTTTCCATTTCTAGGTCCACAACGATGCCAATTATGTTTTTGACAGTGTAGAAATATAATTAATTAATGCAGAGAATCAGCATCGCTATTCTTCTACTTTCATCCACTGCCATTATAACGTGGACCTCACTATATCATTGGAAAGGCATAGGCATTGTGGGTCTATATCTCTTTAAGGTCTTTGATAGGTATTAACAGACCTTGCTATCAAATTTTGATGGTGGCCCTTAATGACGATTGGCGGCTGCATTATTTAAAGCTATGATCGATCACACTATTTTACGCTTTAATGTTTTCAGAGTACATTTTCATTCATGTAAATGTTGTGGAATTTTATGATATTTTCAAAGTCAAAAGTAAGAACTCGCTAACGCTATTTGCTCATGCTCATTCATTGTTAGTCAGGAGATGAGAGAATTACATTGTTTGAAGTATGGATTCATCGTGATAGTAACTTAAAATATAAATTACTATAAGTCACAATGAACCTCCAAAAAAACTTGTAAGAGTAATATTTAGAAGTTGAATTATAGTTGATTAGTAGTGCTTTCCCATACAAATATTTGCACAAAACTCGGGCGAGAGGCAGCACATTTGAAGTCAATTACAGTGATCTATTCTGTACCAATTGCATTGAAATTTATTTTGTGAGCTCTTCACGCATCGAAGAAGGTTTATTGATAGTGAAGTTTTCAAAACTTATCCCCAAATGTAATGAAAAGCAGTGATCAAACTTGCTCCGACGGAAAATCGAGTAGAGAAAAGCTTAATGTAGTTGCAGAATTCAACCCTAGATAGCGCTGGCAGCGAACGTGATACAAACCACCGTGATACTGTATTATTCGACAAGCAACAGAATGCAACACGGGACAGCCCTTAGACCAGTTATAGAATAGACACGGCCCATTGTATATTCATACCGAGAGTCGATGTCATGAAAGTCAACATCTACTGCCAAATCGTGACGTCAGCATCGGATAGAAAACTTTTCTGTAGAGTTTGTTTTCCATAGCAGATTGTGTCTATTCCAGCGTGAGCGCAGCGGGAGTTTACCATTTTAATGAATAATAATTTACATTCTTCTGAAATAGACACAATCTGAAAGTTTTCTATCCGATGATGACGTCACGATTTGGCGATATAGCAGTAGATTTTGGCTTCAGAGGCTAGACTTTCCAGCGTGACTGTTCTATAACTGGTCTAAGGGATAGCCAATGAAACTATATTGAGGCTCACGTAATAATGGCAGTGGAGAAAGATGGGATAAAAACATTGTGTATGCTAATAGTTTCAATTATTAAAACTTTGATATTTTACTATTGATTAACGAGTTTGAATTTTAATAATAGGTAGAAGAGACGAGATGGGACCGCGCTACCTGTAGGCTACACTGAGCTATTCTGCCAAAAAGGTTCATCTTCTTACCCTGGGCTATAGTGAGGTCCACGTTATAATGGCAGTGGAGAAAGATAGGAGAAAAACGTTGCCAAGTCTCTCCATTTTGCCACTGACTGTACACAGCTGTTACTCAATTCATCACATTGAATTTAATCCAATAATAATGATCATTTCCTTCATAAAATAATTAATTTGATGTCAAATTAATCAAGGAAATATACTTTTCATAACTTGATTCAAAAATTGGCTTCCATAACTGAGATCAGATTTTTATTTTTATACAAACCTGAAATGACGGCTAATTTAAAAAGCTGTGACACAACAATCTGAATTTCAAAACAACAGAAATTAACTTACTTGGTAGATATTCTACTCCAATTCCTTTTAAAAATGATAGAAAAATAGTACCTATTCAAAAATAACTAATTTCAATGGATTAATTCTAAAATCACATTTCAATATTATACCAGTATGAGTAGGTCTAACCTATAGGGGTAGGCTAACTGAAGCATGGATGAAGTCTAGGATGGTTAGTTATCAACTTTCAAAATGTCATTTCAGGTATTTTTATTTGTGTTTCTCATATGGTAATGTTTAAAAATTATTTCATTGTTTCAAGAATACATTTAAAATCAATTATATGACTTGTGTACTCAAGTATTTTGATAGAATGAAGAAAAAAAAATGTCGGCTGAGAATTGTTTGGTCAGTTTTATACAGTCACTATCAAAAGTGAATATAAAATATTCTGGCAAATAGACAACATTGCAAAGCGAGAGAGAGATAGTGCTATCTCTTTTGTTGTATGATAGGAAAGGACAGCAACAGTATTGTCAATCATACACTGCCATTATAATGTGGACCTCACTATATCTTGTCTATCATTCAAAAAAGCTGATAGCGCTATCTCATTCTCGCTTTGCTCTGTTGGCAGATTGTCTTTTAACAATGTAGAATTAATAATTAATCAACAAAATATTCCATCTTGATTTTGAAAACTCATGAAATTATTGAAAAATAAAATTTCCTGCTTAATAAAATATAATTGTTGATTTTTTTTAAGGAGAATGAACAGTTAAAACTACATCAATAAACCTGTATCAGCTACCGTATATAGAAGGCATTGACAAGGCAAAGGATCGGCAACGTTTTTCTCTTATCTTTCTCCACTACCATTATAACGTGGACCTCTCTATAGTAGAGCACAGAGAAAAGGAATCCCTTCTTCTTTGTGAGTAGAGTTTTATTGATCTGTACTACTATATCTATACGGACAACAGCTATAATTATATATACGGACACCAGCTCATAGTGACACTGCAAGGTCTATAAATACAGATCATGACACAATCCCGTGATGCATTGCAAAATCGCCATTTTATGGAGTTCTAGTTCACCAATTTTCAAATTTATCAACTGTTATCACTAGTAGTTCTGTGAACAGTGGATATCACACAGTTTTCTCATCCGGAGGTATCTCAATGTTAATAATATACTGTCTACTAACTTTGCAAGCATCTGATGTCACCTGTAGTTCATTCAGTTGAATCACAATTCACATTTGAATCAAAGTTTACTCTTGAAAAATGTTATTTGTTTTCACCAAGTAGTCCAGGCAATGAATGCTCAAAAAAGGGTATAGAGGAAAAAGTTTGGAAGACAATTTTTGACCCCGCAGTTCTGTTTAGAGTAGTGAGGAGGTAAACATATAAAGAGTCCCTACCCCTATTGAAATTTTATGATTTTTTCAATGTCAAAAGTAAGAACTTGCTAATGCTATTTGCTCATTCATTGTTAGTCAGGAGAAGAGAGAATTACATTGTTTGAAGTATGGATTCATTGTGATAGTAACTTAAATTATATTACTATAAATCACAATGAACCTCCAAAAAAATGTTACATACTAAGAGTGAATATCAGATAAATACTAGTTGACTAGTAGGCCTAGTACTTTCCCATACAAATATTTGCACAAAACTCGGGCGAGAGGCAGCACATTTGAAGTCAATTACAGTGATCTATTCTGTACCAATTGCATTGAAATTTATTTTGTGAGCTCTTCACGCATCGAAGAAGGTTTATTGATAGTGAAGTTTTCAAAACTTATCCCCAAATGTAATGAAAAGCAGTGATCAAACTTGCTCCGACGGTAAATCGAGTAGAGAAAAGCTTGATGTAGTTGCAGAATTCAACCCTAGATAGCGCTGGCAGCGAACGTGATACAAACCATCGTGATACTGTATCATTCGACAAGCAACAGAATGCAACACGGGACAGCCCTTAGACCAGTTATAGAATAGACACGGCCCATTGTTACTGAAAGTCGATGAAGCCAAAATCTACTGCCATATCGCCAAATCGTGACGTCAGCATCGGATAAAAAACTTTTCTGTAGAGTTTGTTTTCCATAGCAGATTGTGTCTATTCCAGCGGGAGCGCAGCGGGAGTTTACCATTCTAATGAATAATAATTTACATTCTTCTGGAATAGACACAATCTGAAAGTTTTCTATCCGATGATGATGTCACGATTTGGCGATATAGCAGTAGATGTTGGCTTCAGAGGCTAGACTTTCCAGCGTGACTGTTCTATAACTGGTCTAAGGGATAGCCAATGAAACTATATTGAGGCTCACGTTATAATGGCAGTGGAGAAAGATGGGATAAAAACGTTGTGTATGCTGATAATTTCGATCAATTATTAAAACTTTGATATTTTACTATTGATTAACGAGTTTGAATTTTAATAATGGGTGAAGGAGACGAGATGGGACCGCGCTACCTGTAGGCTACACTGGGCTATTCTGCCAAAAAGGTTCATCTTCTTACCCTGGGCTATAGTGAGGTCCACGTTATAAAGGCAGTGGAGAAAGATAGGAGAAAAACGTTGCCAAGTCTCTCCATTTTGCCACTGACTGTACACAGCTGTTACTCAATTCATCACATTGAATTTAATCTAATAATAATGATCATTTCCTTGATAGAATAATTAATTTTATGTCAAATTAATCAAGGAAATATATTTTTCATAACTTGATTCAAAAATTGGCTTCCATAGCTGAGATCAGATTTTTATTTTTATACAAACCTGAAATAACGGCTAATTTAAAAAGTTGTGACACAACAATCTGAATTTCAAAACAACAGAAATTAACTTACTTGGTAGATATTCTACTCCAATTCCTTTTAAAAATGATAGAAAAATAGAAATCCCATTCAAAAATAAGTAATTTCAATGGATTCTTAAATCACTTTTCAATATTATTTATACCGGTATGAGTAGGTCTAACCTATATGGGTAGGCTAACTGAAGCATGGATGAAGTCTAGGATGGCTAGTTATCAACTTTTAAAATGCCATTTCAGGTATTTTAATTTGTGTTTCTCATACGGTAATGTTTAAAAATTATTTCATTGTTTCAAGAATAGATTTTAAATCAATTATATGACTTGTGTACTCAAGTATTTTGATAGAATGAAGAAAAAAAAATGTCGGCTGAGAATTGTTTGGTCAGTTTTGTACAGTCACTATCAAAAGTGAATATAAAATATTCTGGCAAATAGACAACATTGCAAAGCGAGAGAGAGATAGTGCTATCTCTTTTGTTGTATGATAGGAAAGGACAGCAACAGTATTGTCAATCATACACTGCCATTATAATGTGGACCTCACTATATCTTGTCTATCATTCAAAAAAGCTGATAGCGCTATCTCATTCTTGCTTTGCTCTGTTGGCAGATTGTCTTTTAACAATGTAGAATTAATAATTAATCTACAAAATATTCCATCTTAATTTTGAAAACTCATGAAATTATTGAAAAATAAAATTTCCTGCTTAATAAAATATAATTGATTTTTTTTTAAGGAGAATGAACAGTTGATATTACATCAATAAACCTGTATCAGCTACCATATATAGAAGGCATTGACAAGACAATGATCGGCAACGTTTTTCTCTTATCTTTCTCCACTACCATTATAACGTGGACCTCTCTATAGTAGAGCACAGAGAAAAGGAATCCCTTCTTCTTTGTGAGTAGAGTTTTATTGATCTGTACTACTATATCTATACGGACAACAGCTATAATTATATATACGGACACCAGCTCATAGTGACACTGCAAGGTCTATAAATACAGATCATGACACAATCCCGTGATGCATTGCAAAATCGCCATTTTATGGAGTTCTAGTTCACCAATTTTCAAATTTATCAACTGTTATCACTAGTAGTTCTGTGAACAGTGGACATCACACAGTTTTCTCATCCGGAAGTATCTCAATGTTAATAATATACTGTCTACTAACTTTGCAAGCATCTGATGTCACCTGTAGTTCATTCAGTTGAATCACAATTCACATTTGAATCAAAGTTTACTCTTGAAAACTGTTATTTGTTTTCACCAAGTAGTCCAGGCAATGAATGCTCAAAAAAGGGTATAGAGGGAAAAGTTTGGAAGACAATTTTTGACCCCGCAGTTCTGTTTAGAGTAGTGAGGAGGTAAACATATAAAAATTCCCTACCCCTATTGAAATTTTATTATTTTTTCAATGTCAAAAGAACTTGCTAATGCTCTTTGCTCATTCATTGTTAGTCAGGAGAAGAGAGAATTACATTGTTTGAAGTATGGATTCATTGTGATAGTAACTTAAATTATATTACTATAAATCACAATGAACCTCCAAAAAAATCTTACATACTAAGAGTGAATATCAGATAAGTACTAGTTGACTAGTAGGCCTAGTGCTTTCCCATACAAATATTTGCACAAAACTCGGGCGAGAGGCAGCACATTTGAAGTCAATTACAGTGATCTATTCTGTACCAATTGCATTGAAATTTATTTTGTGAGCTCTTCACGCATCGAAGAAGGTTTATTGATAGTGAAGTTTTCAAAACTTATCCCCAAATGTAATGAAAAGCAGTGATCAAACTTGCACCGACGGAAAATCGAGTAGAGAAAAGCTTAATGTAGTTGCAGAATTTAACCCTAGATAGCGCTGGCAGAGAACGTGATACAAACCACCGTGATACTGTATCATTCGACAAACAACAGTATGCAACACGGGACAGCCCTTAGACCAGTTATAGAATAGACACGGCCCATTATATATTTTTACTGAAAGTAGATGAAGCCAACATCTACTGCCATATCGCCAAATCGTGACGTCAGCATCGGATAGAAAACTTTTCTGTAGAGTTTGTTTTCCATAGCAGATTGTGTCTATTCCAGCGGGAGGTTACCATTTTAATGAATAATTGTGCTAAAGCGATGGGGGTGATTCAATCAAAGGTACCATTTTTTTGGATTCTCGCATATAAGTAAAAAACTATGAATCCTAAGGACTTGAATGGCATATGACAAATGAAAGCTTACATAATTTCCTACAATATTCTTTCTACACCTTTTTTCATATCTCCTCCAGTTTTCGAGATATCCGCTATTTAAGGTGTGACATTTTAGAAAAAAAACCACATTTACCACCAATTTTTATCTATTTTTGCTCTTGTAACTTTTTAAAAATCGATCAGTAGAATCCATGTTGATTATGAGCTTATAGAGCATTAAATTCTCTTCAATTTGATGTATGATTTCACACTTTTACGAATTTCCTTACACCTTTTGCAGCAGCTTTAGTGTTGAGTGTGAAATCTCTATTTTTGTAACAATAGAGCAATTGACAAAGGCATTTGGAGGGAATGTTCTAAACAAAATTTTTGACTTTGCAGCTTCGTTGGGACTAGTTAGGAGGAGAACATATCAAAAGTCCCCATTCCTAACCCTGTGCTAAGGGGATGAGGGTGGTTTAAAAGATGCATTTTTCAGCGTTTCGCTTCCATGCTCATATCTTGAGAACAATGCGTTCAACCGACATAACTAATCATTCAAAAATGAAACTTGATAGATAATTTATTCTAATCATTTTTCCTTCATTCTAATAATCTATTCCCATAGAGAATCATTTTCTACACTTTTTGTTCACAAATATTTTGTAATATTCCCAACAGTTCACGAGATATTCGCTCTTGAAGGTGTTTAATAATTATTGTTGAAATAACCGGTTTTTATCCAATGTTTTGCTCTGTCAGGGCTTGTAACTCTCCAACATTGCATCATAAAAACTTTTCCTTATCGTAGGTTTGTAGAGCATTGATTTCTTTTTGAAATGATATTTTATTCCAATATTCCAAGTTTACATCCATTGTTATAGCAGCTTCAATGTAGGGGGTGAAATTTTCATTGCTTCAACAAATGTCAACTCAGCGGTTCCACACCATCAACAGAGGGGATTAAGATGCGCACTTCTGCTATGTTCACCTACAAACTAGTCCAAATCCAGCTGCAAAGTCAAAAATAGTGTTACAGACACCCCATTCAAATGTCATTGTCAAACGATCAATAATTGTTGCAGCAATGGAAATTTCACCCCCTACATTGAAGCTGCTATAACAACGAAAGGAAAACTTGGAATAGTGGAATCTGTGAAATAATTCATCATTTCAAAGAGAATTCAATGCTCTACAAACCTACGATAAGCATCAGTTTTTATGAAGCATTGTTGGAGAGTTACAAGCCCTGAAAGAGCAAAACATTGGATAAAAAACTGTTATTTCAACAATCAAACACCTTCAAGAGCGAATATCTCGTGAACTCTTGGGAATATTACAAAATATTTTTGAACAAAAAGTGTAGAGAATTTATCAAGCTACATTTTTGAATGGTTAAAAGAAATATTCCTGCCAAATCTCATCGAATTCTAACATCGTGTTTGGCCGTAATCGCATTACATACAGACAGACAAAAGCAAATCGAGTTGAAACATAGACCTCACTACGCTCGGTCAATTACAGTTTGGTGTAAGGGTGACCATACCTTACCTGATCACAACCTGGTACATCACATACCTGGGTTTGATCACTACCTCCATAATGCATTCTGGTGACGTTTACAGAGCTAGTGGTTCGAGTCCAAGGCAGGCAAATATTTTTTTGATAATATTCATAGCTGTCATCAAATTCCCATCTAACTGTTATCCTGCTGTCAATATTTGTGATGACAGAAGTCTCCGGGCTCGTTTACAATATTCAACTTTTGATTTTTGTTTAATAGTCACTGGTAGTTCTGTGAACAGTAGACCTCGCGCTCAGTAAGTTACATTCACATGTTGTTATGTTTTCTCAAAAATCAATAAATAATTGATCAATTTGAAATGTCTAGACAAAATCCTAAATGAACATAGAGCTTTCTGTCCTATCGTACCGTGACGTGTCGTCCCGGAATGTGAGTGTGAGCGCTGTTATCAGGTCTGGCTGCCGTCGATACGCCAATCCAATCAACCCATCAGAGAACATTCTGTGTTGTCATGTTGGCGAAAAATCGGTGTGTTGAAATTAACAAAATAAACTACCATAATGATTACATTTCTCACTTTTCATGATTTTAGAAATCAATTTCTTTTCAATAATATTTGTTGCAATTTTAATCATCAGATTAAAAAAGAAAAATGTGAAAAAATGTTTTCTATCAATAACTCTATACTCCAAACTAGAATCATGGTCTCAGCTTATGGAAAGACAAAGTTGGTAGACAATAATTGTCTACTAACGTTGATGGAAAGATACATTTTCAAGATGTTCAATGTTTTTGAACGGGTAGTATTATAGTTCACCAGACTGCTGATTTATGATGAATAATTCTAAAGTCTGATTTTTACTCTAATATTGACGTTTAAAGAAGACTCTTTTTTACTTCCCTTGCCCTATTACCATAGGTAAGGAAAGTATTGCTTTCCAAAAAAAATGATAAGCCCTATCAACTACTGACATGAGTCTTATTCCTGAGAAAATTGCAGAAGCTCCATTCTTGAGAAAAATGGATTTTGTTAGATTTCTATCTCGATTTTCTCAAAAATGACTTGACCGATTTTTTTTCAAATTCATACTCTGTATAGTTATTTACCAGCTCTATCAATTGGCATGAGTATCCTTCCTGGGAAACTAACCCCATCCTTGAGAAATGAACTTTGTAAACTCCTTCTCGTGCATGAGGTTGGTAGGTAGAGCAGTTCAAATCTATTGCTGCGTTTCACTGTAAATGCGTAACATAGATATTAAAAATATAAACTTAAAGAGAAATACAAAACCGTCGACTTGAATCTTAAGCATCATTTACACCAAAGTTATTAACAAAATGTTTATTTCTCCATCCTTATAGATTCTATTAGATTGTACATAACTTATCTTACACATGATGAACATAAATATGTGTTTGTCAAGTTCCGTCCAATCTAATAGAATCATCTATAAGGATTAAGTTATTAACATTTTGTTAATAGCTTTGGTGTAAGCGCAGCTGTAGACCTCACTCCGCTCGGTCAATTATAGATTGAACAACATGATGTGTTATTTTGTTAAGGGATATTGCTCGGCTTTGAATTGTAAAATAAATTGTTACGACAGAATAATAGTCTAATATTTAGATTAATTTAAAATAGGAATTGAATTTTTTGATTTTTAGATTTAATTGATGGGGAACTTAAAACTCTTTTGAAGTTGGCCTCGCATATTTCTGTCTCGTCCCAATGCCTTATGAATTATAATCCTTAAATTACAAGAATAAGAACAATATTTTTAATATTAAAAAATGAATTATTGAACAATTTATAATTGAAATTTCATTATTAAAAATTGAAAACCTAAATTTACATATTATCGGAACCAGAATATTGTTTTTAAAATGCATAATTTTGTTACAAGCAAATTGAATTTTAATGGATTTTTAAATGTACCGCCATAAAGACCCCATAAAATGGCCGCTCCATAAGGAACACGAGTGTCATGACCTGTATTTTTTATAGACCTTGGTTTCCAATCCTGTAGTTGTCTGCCACCTAGCGGTGAAGAAATGAACTTGTTCAAGTAGTTACAAAAATCACCGCTAGATGTCGTGAGCTGTACAAGTTGATCTCCCACAAGTTTGTCAAGACTTTCATTCCACTACAACTTGCAGCTATATATCGATACGCAGAAGTCGATAATCGATTATAACTAAACAAATATCATTTATTTCCGTTAAAAATTGAAGAAAATTGTGAAATTTGCTCTGAATCAATGAATTTGGTCTCAGTGAACATCACACTATCATAATTTGTTGTGATGATCAATTAATCTTGTTGTTATATCGTTATGGATTTATCGATGTTTGGTAAATATCGATATCTCTGTTCTTTCCACTTTCATCCCCACTATCTAACATAACCTCAACTCCAGGTCAGGATGATAATAAAAATATTGAGAGTTCAATGTTCAGACTTCTGCTAACGTGCTAAGTCGCAAAGCAGGAAAGAAGGGATAGAATAAGTCGTAACTTCGTTTCATTTTCACTCTTCTCCTGGACTTGGCGAATGAAGCATCAATTTGCCAACACAAAACGTTCTAGAATACAGAATGGCTATTTAATTCAACTTTAATTCTCCTATCAAGGTAACATTACAAATAATAACTACAACCTAGAATTCAAAACAATTTTTGAGTTGTTCTGTCAAGTAACTTAGTCAACACAAAACTTTCAAGGATAATACTTGAACGTTTTTATCAAACTTAACTACTTTATTCAACTACCTATTCAATTCAACTAGTTATTTATTCATTTTTCTATCAAATCCAAATCAAAAATTATAACTAAACACTAGGATAAAATTAAATTTTCAACTTATTCTAACAGGTTGACTTGAATTAGGTCAGAGTGAGTGAGTTTTATGCCTACTATGTGCCACGTCACCATTATGTTATAACTACTTTATTCAACTTCCTATTCAATTTAACTAGTTATTTATTCATTTTTCTATCAAATCCAAATCAAAAATTATAACTAAACATTAGGATAAAACTCAATTTTCAACTTATTCTAACAGGTTGCCTTGAATCAGGTCAGAGTGAGTGACCACGTCACCATATGTTCCACGTCACTATTATGTTAGCTTGCATATCGGTAGTCCCGTTTGTATTTCATAATAATTTATTTTATTCTAATTTTTATTTTCAGATTGTGATTTGGTTTAGAAGGAAGTTGAAATGAACATAATATTGTAGCCTATGTATAATATTTGGACAATTTGATACTAAATGAGGAAATTGAAGAAGTTTTGGGCAATAGGCTAGCCTGTTTTTCTTTTCCGATCTTTGTATTGTTTTTATTGCTAACCTATTTAATAAATAAATACCTAATTTTTAGGTAACCTTTTCAAAGAAGTTTAACTTTTATTTCAATTGAAGTAACATTATACATCAGAAATTATAACTGGAAACTAGATAAAACATCATTTTAGACTTGAAAACTCAATTAATTGAGCTGTTTCAACAAGTTAACTTAATACCGTACTTAATTTAACTTAAGTTAACTCAATAACTTGATACCGTTAATTACGGTAGGTCAGTGAGTGTTTAAACAAAATTGGACATGTCCCATCATTTGCCAGCTTCTTCAAGTCGCATTTGTTTTAAAGTTTTGTAGTTTTTATAAGAAGTTAACTTGAGTTAATATCCTAATGATGCTTATCTATAATAAAGGTAAGAACTGGCTTATACACTAACGGGATAGGAAAATTATGTTTGTCATGTCTCAACTGATAACCTTGAAATTTTGCATAAATAAGGATGGTTATTTTCAAGGCTTATTCTCAATTCTTCAAACTTGCAATTTTGCATAATAATTGAGGATGGTAATTAATAGGCTTATTTTCAATTCTTCAAAATTTTATTAGGACAATTTTTTAGTTTGTAAAGTTCTAAAATAGACCCTTGCGGAGCACGGGTTACTTGCTAGTCAACATCAATTATTTAATCTTGAATTTTAAAAACACTTATGGAGTAAAAATGCACTTATATGCACTATCAATGTGAGTGCATTTTCACTCCATATGTGTTTCTAAAATTAAAGTTTAATTTTAATAGTAAAAAAGTATGGATATGCAACAGAGTAATCAATTATTTACTTGAATTCCTCAACTTGCAGTTGTTAGGAAACGTTTTTTTACTTAGAAAGTTTTAGAAAATTTTTGCTCATGAATATTTTATTTTATTCACGGTTTCACTTGATAATGCTCTATTTTTTCCGATAGCCTACGGGCCGGTTTCCGAGCTCAGGATTTAGCTAAGTTCTAGACTTTAAACAGCTGGAGTCAGAAAATTAGCTTTCAAAACGGGGCGTAGTCGCAGTTTTTATAACAGTAGTTGCAGTTTTTATTTTCTAATTTCTATAATTGGAAACGTGTTTCCTTGACGAAATTGAACATTTCTAAATAGGCTAATTGAAAATAGCTGAAACTTTACACTATTTTCTCTTTATTTTATTTTGTGTTCAATTTTCTAGTTTTTCGAAATTTAATTCAAACGTGACTATGACAATGACTGCGACTACGCCCCGTTTTGGAAAACCAATTTTCTGACTCCAGCTGTTTAAAGTCTAGAACTTTGCCAAATCCCGAGCTCGGAAACCAGCCCTTCATGTTGTACATTACTGTACTGTATCTATTAAAAGGAAGTCATTTTCTATCACCCTACAGAATATGAATTCTACTATTTCTTGATGGCAACTCCAGATTCAATAGCATATCTGAATGGAGTGGATATATGTATTTGAAAAATTGTTTTAGTTACCATATTATGTATTTAGTTGTTTTTTAGTTTATGTTTGTTTTTTATGTTTATTTCTATATCTTGAGACAAGGGATCATTCCCATATTATGATCCTGGAGAAGTAAATGAAATAAATGTGTTTGTAGAGGAAAATGAATTGGACCAAGAAGAGAAAGTAGCATTCTTGGGAATTTTATTAGACAGGAATTAACATGGCATCCTTACATTGAGAGGATATGTAATAAGATATCATCTGGGGTATTTGTCCTGCGGCAGCTTGCTAGGCTTACCATGGACTTATACTATCTCATATTAGGTATGCTATTTTAGTATGGGGTAATTCATCTTAACAAAATATGGACAGAGTGTTTAAGATTCAAAAGAAGGCACTCAGATGTATAGAGAAAGTGAATAGGTTAGACTCTTGTAGGCCTTTATTTAAAAAGCTTGGTCTATTAACTGTGCCATCTCTGTATGTATATGAAGTTGTAATGCATGTGAAAACGAGTGGTGTGATCCAGAATTCAGATGTTCATGAGTATAATACGCGAAACAGAGCAGATTATCATATAATGGGTCACAATAGTAGGTTATTTGAACAAAAACCAGATTATATTGGTAGGAAATTTTATAACAAGCTACCTCAAATCTTGAAAAGTAATGATGATTTGAAGATTTTCAAAAAACAAATGAAAAAAATATTTAGTTGATAGAGCTTTTTATAGTGTACAAGAATTCCTTTCAAACCTAAACTAGGTTGAACTACTTAGTGTTAGAATTATTATGTAATAACATGACTTGTCTTATACTCCATGACTGGAGTCTTTAGGACGTAATCTAAAAAAAAAAGAAAAAAAGGGGAGATGGAAATGAATACTGATTGATGTCTTGAAGGCCATACGCTAATAAATAAATCCATTATTTTAATTTAATTCAGTTTGTTAGTTTCCACTTTATATTTCTTAAATAGTTCTTATTAGTTTAGTTTCTCTGAGATTGATCTTTCCAATAATAACTTGTAATGTTTGATCTAAACCTAAATGAGAATCATTAGCAATTTATATATTTATTTTTAAATTTATTAAAAACACACAAAACAAGACAAAACAAAATTACAAAGAATTACGAAACAAATAAAACACAATAAATGTTACAAATATAAAAAACCATGGGCTTTGTGGCTGGGTGAGTTGGAGAAGAGAAAGAGCTATAGCTTTCACTTTGAAATTTTATTTTGCAAATGTGTTTCTTATTTCACCAATTACAATAGAAAACTGGAAAAATGTCCAATCATGTTTACTGGTATTTCGAGATAGAACTAGTCACCATGGTATAGTGAGATTCTATATTCTTGAACTCATATTCAAGAACTTGAGCCTATATTCGTTGCCTTAAATGGTAGCCTATATAGTGAGGTGCACATTATAATGGTATTGCTATCCTTACTCCTCCTCCTTCTTCTTCTCCTCATCCTCCTCCTTCTTACACTTCTTCTGTTCCATCTACTTCTCCTCCTTCTTCTTCTCCTCATCCTCCTCCTTCTTACACTGCTTCTGTTCCATCTCCTTCTCCTCCTCCCCTTCTTCTTTTTCTTCTTCCATTCCATCTTCTCCTCCACCACCTTCTACTCTTCCTCCTTCTTCTTCTTCTTCTTTTTTCTTCGATTCCATCTTCTCCTCCACCACCTTCTACTCTTCCTCCTTCTTCTTCTCCTCATCCTCCTCCCTCTTACACTTCTTCTGTTCCATCTCCTTCTCTTCCTCCACCTCCTTCTTTTTCTCCTCCTCCTCCTTCTCCTTCTCCTCCTCCTCCTCCTCCTCCTCCTCCTCCTCCTCCTACACCTCCTCCTCCTTCTTTTTCTTCTTCTATTCCATCTTCTACTCCACCACCTTACTCCTCCTCCTTATTCTTCTTCTCATCCTCCTTTTTCTTACACTTCTTCTGTTCCTTCTTCTCCTTCTCATCCTCCACCTCCTTCTTTTTCTCCTCCTCCTCCTCCTTCTCATCCTCCTTCTTCTTTTTCTTCTTCTATTCCATCTTCTCCTCCACCTCCCCCATCATCATCATCATCGCGTGTGTGTGTGTGTGTGTGTGTGTTTGTATAGGTACGTACAGATTTAAGCGCCGCGAACATGAGTAATTCACTTTTAATCAGCTTATGCCCAGCTTCTTATATCTATATCTTACTAGCCGTCAGGCTCGCTTCGCTCGCCATATCCGTCTAGACAGGGGGCTCCGCCCCCTGGACCCCTGACTGGATCGTCCAAGAATGAGATCAGCAGGCTCACTTCGCTCGCCTGCATTTTTCATTTGGGCATTTTTATCATATGTTAGGACAATCCAGTCGGGGGTCCAGACTAAACGGCTGGCTAAACGGATATGGCGAGCGAAGAGAGACTGACTGCTAGTAATATAATATTCCCAGGATTGAAGTAGCAGTGCCCAATCGATTTTTCCGCGATAAATGCATTTAAATCTTCAACTTGGTGCCAACCTAACAAAGTCAACTCAACTTAATGCCAACCTGACAAAATTATTAATTTAGTTGCCAGTTAACAACTGTTTCGAAGAGGTACTCAATCTAGATTATAGTTCTATAGTAACATATGATATGGAAATTTTTTCAATTATAATTAAGAGATTGGGAGAAGAAGAATATACATGCTAAAAGACGAACTTTAAACCCTTAAAAACAATACTTGGAGTTAAAATATTCCAAAAGATTTCTTAGTGCGCCTCTAAAGGGCCAACTGAACATACCTACCAAATTTGAACGTTTTTGGTCCGGTAGATTTTTAGTTATGCGAGTGAGTGAGTGAGTGAGTGAGTCAGTCAGTCAGTCAATCAGTGAGTGAGTGCCATTTCGCTTTTATATATATATATATATATATATATATAGTGTTACACTATACCTTATATATAGATACCGTTTCTTTAAAAATACAGATATAGACAGCTGATTGAAAGTGAAATGCTCATGTTCGCGGCGCGTATATCTGTATGCACCTTATGAGTGTATGTGCGTCTGTGTAAACGATATCTCGTCTCCCAATCAACGGAATGACTTGAAATTTTGAACTCAAGGTCCTTACACTATAAGTTTCCGATACGAACAATTTCAATTAAATGTAATTCAAGATGGCGGCTAAAATGGCAAAATGTTGTCAAAAACAGGGTTTTTCGCGATTTTCTCAAAAACGGCTCCAACGATTTTGATCAAATTTATACCTAAAATAATCATTGATAAGCTCTATCAACTGGCACAAGTCTCATATCTCTAAACATTTCAGAAGCTTTGCCCCATCTATGCAAAGTTTGATTTTAGATTCCCAATTATCAGTCTTCAGATACAATTTAAACAAAAAATTCAATTAGATAGGATTGAGCATGAAAATCTCCACAATTAATGCTCAGTAACATTTTCACCTAAAAATGGAAATGAGCTCGAAATTCGAGAAAATGTGATTATTCAATTGCAAATTATTTTTGATTCTATTAAATCATGAAGAGATAGCAGACCTCATGTGTGTCTCCAGCGTTATTGCCCTGTCACCAGCTGGCTCAAATCTTCGAATAGTAGACTTGAGATGCGCGGGAACACTAGCGTCAGGTGATCAATTTTCATAACGGCAAGGAAAGTTGTGTGAGTGCGCTACACCAGATTTTTTCTTCTTTTTTTACACTTATTTTTCTTCTTCTTCTTCTTCACCTTTTCCTCCTCCTCCTCCTCCTCCTCCTCATCCTCTTCCTCCTCCTACTATTCTTCTTGCCTTTCTCCTCTAATTATTCCTTCTTCTTCTTCTTCAATAATAAATCATAAAAATTTGGATGATAAACGTTCCACAAGTATAAAGTTTAGAACTTAGGATTTGGTGAGCAAAAGTTGCTGAGCAAAAGCTCATTGTTAGGCTAGGAGCACACCAGTTAGTCAAGAGAAGATAAGACATGATCAGACACGTTTAGTCACAATACTTCACATAGTTGCAAATGACGCTACTCACACTGATCAGTCATTGCAATTAGACATGTCTTCATAAGCAACTATGTGAAGTATTGTGACTAAACGTGTCTTGAATTGACTAATCGGTGTGTGACCAGCCTAAGGGTTATTTGCAAAAGCTGTGTAAGCATAAGGGTTGACACACACAAGTTAGTCAAGACAAGACTAGTCACGATTAGTCACAATACTTCACATAGTTGCAAATGACGCTAATCGCACTGATCAGTCATTGCAATTAGACATGTCTTCTTAATAAGCAAGTATGTGAAGTATTGTGACTAAACGTGTCTTGTCTTGACTAACTGGTGTGTGCCTAGCCTAATGCAATGAATTGACAAATTCGCCAACTCACAAGAATACAATAAATTATACTGGAATGAATAAATGATTTTTCATGAAATAGACAAGCAATAAAACTACTGAATCCCAACCAAAAAATGTATGCTATATTAAGAGGTCCACGTTATAAAAGCAGTGAAGGAACACAGCATTGCCAATTCTCTGCCTTGCCACTGTCTACTATAGAAGAAAGCTAATACCATGATATTATATGATGTAATATAAAGGCTGTTCAGTACACTTTTTTATTATTTAAATTGGATAATATTTTTCAATATAATTGTTAAGATCATTATAAGAGTGAGAAAGAGTGGCAACTGAAATTTTTAAGTGGTCTAATAAGTGAGTTATGGGTTGTTGAAGTGCTAACTTTCCAGATTCCGTCTTCTTTCCAGATCATAAACGGTTACAACTATTATATTATTAGAACTTTCTCTTAAAAATTAAAAAAACGTACTGTATCGTTCAAAACATTTTATTCCCCATATCGTTCATAAATAAAAAACTAACATTTTTTGTGAATTTGATAACCAACTTGTTTATTTTGGAATTAATCGCAAAAAACGCATATTAGAACAAAGCCAATGATATACTGAATGTATTAAAATAAACTCATTGTTCAAAACATTTTATTCCCCATATTGTTCATAAATAAAAAAGTATCATTTTTTGTGAATTCGATAACTTGTTTATTTTGGAATTAATCGCGAAAAAACGCATATTATAACAAAGCCAATGATATACTGAATGTATTAAAATAAACTCCAATAGAAAATTCGAGAGGCTGTGCAAAGGCTAAAGATAAACTTTCTACTGATGATATTTTTCAATGTTTTTCGATTAGTATATCAAAATGAAAAAGTTTTCTCAGGGAAACATTTTTTTGTCGATCATTACTTTTTGAGATATGAGCAACTAAAGTTTAAATTTTTGGGACAGAACATTTCAATTTCGGTAAGAGATTACTCCATGAAATTCAGAGGATGAATCCTTCATGTTATTGTTGATTGAATAAAACAAAAATTCTCTGAAAATATCAATTTTTGAGGAATTTAATCAATTTACTAAAAACAACAAAAAATAACTTTTTGTTGAGTTATTTTTGGTAAATTGAAACTTTTTCAAAAAATGATACCTATTTTTCGTTTTATTTAATCAACAATACCATGAAGAATTTATCCTCTAAATTCCATGGAGTAATCTTTATTTAGAGAATTATATTTTTAGAGAATTTTTGTTTTATTTAATCAACAATACCATGAAGAATTTATCCTCTAAATTTCATGGAGTAATCTCGTACCGAATTTGAAATGTTCTGTCCCAAAAATTTTAAACTTTAGGCGCTCATATCTCAAAAAGTAATGATGGGAAAAAATGTTTTCCTGAGAAAACTTTTTCATTTTGATAGCTTGATGATATACAAATCGAAAAACTTTGGAAAATATCACCAGTAGAAAGTTTATTTTTAGCCTCTGCACAGCCTTGAAGATCTGGAAAGAAAACGGAGTTTAGAACTTCGACAACCCATAACTCGCTCATTAGACCACTTGAAAATTTCAGTTGCCACTTTTTCTCACTCTTATAATGATCTTAACAATTATATTGAAAAAGATTATCCAATTTAAATCAAAATAAAAAGATGTACCGAACAGCCGTAACTGTTTATTATTCTTGTTATAAAATAATGAGCAATTAAATTCTTTGTTGGTTATCCATCTTGTTTCCACTAATACAATAGTAATTATATTCTATTCATAAAAAAAAAATCATTTCCAACGATTTTATAATAATTTTTCTTTAATGAGATTGAACGATTGATTGATTTTTCTTTATGAGATTGAGCTAGAAAAGGATAGCAACATCTTTGTGGAATGATAGACAAGGATAGCAACATCAGTGTTAATCAAACACTGCCATTATAACGTGGACCTTAATTATAAATGATGTGGTTGTATATAATTCATTCAATTGTGATATTAAATATATGTTGATGCATCGCTCATTCTACAAGATACATGTATGTTGACTATAGTGAGGTCCACGTTATAATGGCAGAATTCGATTGACACTGGTATTGCTATCCTTGTCTATCTTTCAACAAAGCAGATAGCACTGTTGTAGCTTTGCTCTGTCGCCATATTGTCTTTTAACAATGTAGAATTAATAATTGATGAACAAAATATTTTATCCTAATTATGGAAATTTATTATGAAATTATTGAGAAATATAATATTTCTTGCTTAATAAAATGTAATTGATTATTTCAAACAAGAATGAACAGTTAATATTACTGTTACCTTGTCTATCATTAAACAAAGCAGATAGCGCTATCTCTTTCTCGCTATGCTCTGTTCTCAAATCGTCTTTTAACAATGTAGGATTAACAAAATATTTCATATTAATTATGAAATAAATTAAAAATATACTTTCTTGCTTAATAAAATGTAATTCATTATTTCAAACTAGAATGAACAGTTAATATTACATCAATAAACCTGTATCAGCTACCGTCTATAGAAGGCATTGACAAGACAGAGGATCTGCAACGTTGTTCTCCTATCTTTCTCCACTGCCATTATAACGTGGACCTCACTATAGTTTGTATGGTGGGATGGCTATGGTTTGGGTTTCCAATTGATCAATTTCAATTTATTTCGTCATGTTGTGTGAATCAATTTATGAATGATTTACACTATCAATTAAAAATAAATTTCAAGTAAATCAATTTATACTTGAAAACTTAATAGTTCCATATTTTTGTTTGTCTTTTGCAGTATATTGCCTATCACCAGTTACCTGTTGCTTCATAACACCAGCAACTGTGGAGCTTTTTTGCAACATGGAAATCTGCAACATTGAATTCTGTAACATGAAAATCTGCAACATGGCAATCTGCATCAATGGTTGCAACAAGGATGTCAACATTACTGCAACATGGATTTAGCCACATCAACACCATTGGACAGCAATGTAAGAAGTGAGATCATCACTTGGATCATCAACATTACATTGGCCACATGAAGATCTCCCAGTTCAACATCAAAATGAGTCACAACATGAGACTTGGCAATATGAAAATCTCCAGCAACATGCAAAACTCCTAGTGCTCTATCAAATTCAGAGCACTAACACTATGGGTATCTGCTACATGAAGAATGTAACATGGAAATATCCCACTTCAACATAAGAACATTCTGCAAAATTAAACCAGGCTACAACATGGGAATCTGCAACATGAAAATCTTGAGAAACATCAGAATTTCCTACTCAAACATCAGAGCTCTCTGCAACCAGTCACAGCATGAGAATCTGCAATGGGAGAATCTTGAGAAACTTGAGAATATCCAACTCAAACAGCAACATTAAACCAGTCACAACATGGGAATCTGTAACATGAGAATATCCTACTCCAACATCAGAGCTCTCTGCAACATTTAACCAGTCACAAAATGAGAATTTGCAACATGAGAATGTTGAGAAACATGAGAATATCCTACTCAAACATCAGAGCTTTTGTAACATTAAACCAGTTACAACATGAGAATCTGCAACATGATAATCTTGAGAAACATGAGAATATCCTAAACGAATAGCAACATTAAACCAGCCACAACATGGGAATCTGCAACATGAGAGTCTACCAGTTCAACATCAGACTACTCAGCAGATCTGAGTCTCAAGAAACATCAATTGGCAGCAACATGGAATCTTGCAGTTCAACGTCAGAGCACCCTTCAACATCAAATCAGCCACAACATCGGGATCTTCTACTTCAATATCACAACACTCAACTGCAACATGAACATCTCCACCAACATCAGGATCTCCTACTTCAACATCAGAGTCTCCAGTAGCAACATGGGAATCTTCAGCAACATCAATATCTTCAGCAACATGGATTTCTCCTTCTTCAACAACATTCGCAGAGGTGAAACAGATGGATACAAGGTTGGTGCTGCATTTATTTAATGTTTATGAATTATGTTTTATCTATTTATTACCATCAAGATTTTAATATTCATGTGCTTGTTCTCTCCCATGTTACCATATAGTACCTGAGTTTCACTATACTGTATTTCAGTTTGACCATTCTTGGAGAGGGGTAGCCTATATTGAGGTGATCTAAAGAGCATTGAGGAGGATCCTCTGCTATCATTGGCATGTTTACCATGCTTAGGCCCAGTTGGACAAAAGCCAAATAAATTGTAACCGTGATGAACTCTACAATCAGAGAAGCCATCTTTTGAAAAATGCTTTTTTTGATTGGTTACATTGAATTATGGCTGAAATTTAACAAGCTTCTGTGCAATCGAGCCCAGGAATTTCGAACTCAAGTTATCAGCATTGACAGAATCTATAAAATAATATACTTTCCATTCCCTTGATTAATTCCTTAACATTAATTCCTTTCCATTCCCTTAACATGATTGGTACCTATTTATTTATCAATTGAATCGCTCATTTATTCATAAGATACAAACAAATTGAGGTTTATATAGGTTAGTATTAAAGTGAGGTGAATTTGTATGGATTTTAATAGTGGGAGTCCCTTGTGGGGTGGGTCGGTATTCTTTATTGAACACAAGGAATTCATCAAGTGCTGAAGCCTACCAGAACTTTAATACACCACAAGATGCCAAGATTCAGTAATATGCATATTGAACATTTAAGTCCTTGAATTTGATCAATTATGAACTCATTGAAAAATATATTGACACATTGAATATAATTATTCATTTTTAACAAGAGAAAAAAGTTGATATCACTACAGGTTTCAGCTATCCTCTATAGAATGCAGAGAATTGGCAATGCTTTTCTTCTAAATCACTTTTTGTTTAAAAATGACTAGCAGTCAGATATTTTACAATAAATGAATTAATCACTCACTGTGATGACAAGATCTTTTGGCAGGCCCGCCATCTTCTTGGTTGTACTCATAGAAGGATAGGATGGCAATTTTTAGTGTGCTGTTGGTGTCTATTGGATTAGTGTCTGTTGGTGTCTATTGGGTTTGTTGTGGCGGAGAAGGCTTTTCTTCTGTTTTTATGCACTGCAAATATAAGATGGACCTCACTATAGAACCAATGAACTCAGAATTTGTGTATGGCATGGATGTACTTGAGTCACTATCAGGCCACACCCATATGAACATGATATGGGTCAGTGCATACAGAAGTGATGTGGGACCATGTCTTTCCAGTATCTGGTGAACCATAATTATGTTCATGAAGGAGTGGAAAAAGGCTGTCATACACAACTTCTGTGTAAATTGAGCCAGTTTCTAAGACACATATTGGATCTGATGGACCATTCAGTCTATAGATTTGTTTGTCTATTAGATTTTGTGAGTGTCAGAAACTGGGCTTGAATGGATAATTTCTTTCTGCTATTAAAAAGAATGACTAGTAGTCAGAATTTTTTACTTAATTAACCACACATTGTGACAACTAGATCTTTCTGCAGGATATTCGTGGTTGTCAGGAAATAATTTCTCTGAAGGAATGCTTTGGCTACATATTCATTTGGCTCATTTTCATTCATATTGTGGAACCTGACTCGAACTAAGGGTCCTTTTTGTAACTTAATTTTGATATAAATCGGAAAGAACTCACCGGATTTTTAGATCTTTGCCCCATGATATGCCTCAGCCGGTAGAGCATTTGTTTCCGGTATCAGCCTTTCATGTGCACACACATTCAGTTCAATAATCTATCACAGTCGAGTACAAAATTTTAGCGACATTACTGTGCACTTCCACCAATTAAGAGTGAGTAGTACAAAAAACAGCAGGGCTCCTTCCAAGTTGCCAGGAGAGAGTACCATTACAGCGAGAGATAAGACCGATACTTCCCCAAAGTTATGGTGGTGAGGGGTCTTAATTGCGAAAGACAGATACAAAACTCCACAGAACTAAATAAACATGGAGCTAGAGGGGTAATTCAGAGAACACCTTTCCGAGAGAGGATACAATAATGATTATTAAAAATATAATTTGACATTTACATTTATAATAACACAGTATACAGAAAGAAAATCTTTATTTAAAGCTGGTTGAGTTGAAAGAATAGTAGCTGGCTGGCACCTTATCTTATCGATATTACTGCTCGCTATCTGCCAATTTGAGCTATGCCAGTCCGCTTACGAAATGTGTTGTCACAATATACATATAAGAAATTGAAAAATTGGATCAAAGTACCTTTTTTTAAACTTTATTGTATTACTCAGGACATGTTTCAATATATTCATGCCATTTCCAAGTAATACAATGAATTCTTATTGACAAGTAGTTGTCACGAAAAAGTTAACATATAGGAATTATACAGATACTCACAAGCAGTGGTTCGTAAGGTTTGCTGTCGGCAAGCAGGCTGGACTTGCGAGCCCGGTACAGGGTAAATAGGGTAGAAGGTATAGGGTACAGAGAATTAATAGATACATATTGAGAATCAAAGTACTCTAATCCTCCAAATTGAACTATGATCCAATAATACAATACAATACAATAAACCACAAGATCAATATTTTTGATCTGAATTGAATATCTTTGAACTGGAAGATTGAGCTTTGTCAGTCTATATTCTTGGTCACATCCTCCACGCCTCTGCACATTAACTAATCTTATTTTTGGGCAATCTTGATTATATGAGCGCACTATGCACAAGCATAATAACCAGATTCTCCAAAACATTGGACAAGCTTCATGCCCACACAGTTCGCAATCCTGGTTGATTGCACAGGCAGTCAAGGGCAATGAAATTGAACTTTTCCTTATGTAAAAATTCCCCACTACAGGGAGCTATAGCCTGTTCCTAGTGATTACCAGGACACAAGTCAATGGAAAAATGTGTTGTTCTAGAAATCTTTGTTTGCTGAAGCATCCCATGCACCCATGGTAGACTTTGGAGACTGGAGTGATTCTTTGGAAGATTGGATTGGTAACAGGGTCAGGATGTTTGGGGTGGAGATGAAGGCCTACTTATGAATGTGAAACTTCCAGGTAATTGAGACCTTGATAGGGTAGTAGACCTTGAAGAACGAAGTAGATAAAAGATGAAGAAAGAGTTAAACTAATTTAATAAATTACCTTTGATTGAATTTAATAATGGTTCACAGTCTGATAATAGCAAAATACTAATGATTCAATATCAATTTCAGATAGCTGAGTTTGTGGAGAATAGAATATCTAAAATTGGAATCAATTATAAGTTTCTATAATATATCATGTTTTAGAGATTAGCTTTTCAATAATATTGAAATTGAAATCGAAAATATTGTTAATTATATTAAAAAGAGGGAGTAGAGGTACTTTCATATCCATACAAGATTTTGAAAATTTATCTAATATTTTTTTAAAGGTATATCGTTTTGAATATAAAAATTGGTCATTCTTTTGTATGTTCAAATACCGGTTAAAATATACTTGAGAATGAATTTCCACTTTTCTATAGAATTTGGATTATGATGTGTGGTTTAAAATTACCATGTACAATATTAAATCATGAAAAATGAAAATCAAACTCACGTCTCCATATGACCTCATTTGCCTAATATGACCATAGAGGGACATAGGCTCTGCCAGAAGAATGACGCTGAAGACGGTGTCGCTGAACACATATTCCAGTTCAACATCAATGCCCAGATAATCCACACAGAGTATCTCTTGAATCCTCGTCTCCAAATTTTGGACCAATTCAGAGACTGGGGGTTCTGGTGGTGAGATGTCATGAGCGGGTATCTCGGGAACTGGAATCTTTTTTGAGGGGCATCTGCACCTTCTTTTTGTAGCCGGCGGTTGGAGAGTCTGGTCACCAGTCGGCTGTTGATGAACTTGCCCCCCCCCCATGAAGACGGGTGATTCCCGACATCAATTGAACTCCCACCCAGGGTAGAGTTTTTTGCCTGACAACCCCTTTTTGCGGGGATGCCGGGATGTGGCCCTAGCTTCCTCAGCTCATCAGCCTTATTGTAGCTAAACATTGATATGAATTTTTCTGTATCAGTAGTGGATAAACACCGGTTCAAACAACCAATAGGAGCTCAGGAGAGGCGGAGCTTAAATTTTCTGTGCTCCATACGGAAGAACTTCCCCCCGCCGCCCCCCGCCTACCCCCCGCCATCCCCCGCCTTAGCTCTCCATTTTGTAAGAAACTGGTTGGCTCCACCTTGTTCTCCTTCATTCCCACTATACCTGTTTCCTCTCTTCAGCATCAAAGACCCCGCCCGCCATGCAAAAAGATCTTTCAGCTTTTAGCTTTATCAGCTCTGCTGATCTGCTTGGCTTTATCATGCATACAATATTACTCTAAGCTTGTCATTCTAATGTTACGGTCTGTTATAGCCATCATATCTGCTCATTAACCTTCTTTGTTCTTCTGTAATAAAATCTTTGTCATTATAACTATTTGACGGTTGAGAAAGACCTATCTGTCGATAAAATTCACCTAAAATATGCTCTTCATGTAAGCCTCTATCTTGATAATCTTTCCAATTAAATGTTCTTGAAACTAGCAAACATTTTCCTATAATATAATATGCAAACCTAATTAAAGTATCATTTAGATATGATTTAAAGATTTCATCTTCAAACAAATAATCAGAAATACTTCCTTTTAATACCTGTATGGCAGTATTAATATTGCCTAAGGTTGCTAAACCTGCTTTGTCAATGAAGAACTGTTTTTTTGTTAGGTAGTCTTTGTTATTTAATTCGTTATTAATACTCGCTAATAATCCCTCTTTCTCTTTTAACCATTGTTCATTTGAAACATAAGTTGCATCAATCACTGATACAGCTGTGTTCAAATTGCTTAACGTTGGTAAATTGGCTTTCTCAATGAAAAATTCTTTCTTGGAGAGAAAATCCCTATTATTTAATTCATCATTAATACTTGCTAATAATCCCCTCCTTCTCTTTTAACCATTGTTCATTTGAAACATGAGTTGCATCAACCACTGATACAGCTGTGTTCAAATCACTTAATGTTGGTAAATTTGCTTTCTCAATGAAAAATTCTTTCTTGGACAGACAATCTTTGTTATCCCGCTCATCAATCAAACTTTTTATAGAATTTTGAAATTCTAATCTAAGTGCTTCAATTTTCTTATCTATAATATTTATGTTAAAATTGCTTGTGAAAACCTTGGTTGTTTTTGCTATCGGATTATTAATCCTTCCAAATTTGTCAATGCTCATTCTGAATTAGTCAAGTTTTTTCTAAGACTAAAGAATGTATCCTCGCTCTTTGAGCTCTTCTAGTATACTGGAAATTTCTGCTTCATGAGAATCGTGACCTGTATGTGTAGAGTTAATTAATACCTCTAACCTTGAAACTAGCTCATTAACATTATCCCAATAAATATAAGTACGATTAGGCATTATGTTTTTTACAAATGAAAGTCCTTTACCTATTGCAGCATGTGTACCTCTTTTACTCTTTCTTTGTTCTAAAAATAATTTTCGAATCAACTTTGATTTAATACTATCAGTTTTCTTGAGATTTCCACGATTATCAAGATGAATATTTGTTGCAAGTAATATTTTTTTGTAGTTTCTGAAATCTGTTTCTGAACCTGCTTTTAACACATACTAAAATCAACTTTTACCTGCATCTCTTTTTATATGAGTGGAACTAAAACTGAAAAATGTATAGGGTTGGTAGTACTGTTTAGATTGCAAATACGCGCTTTATGCATGAATAATTGATATCCACAATAAACACATACAACTTCACTTCCATTATAAAAAAAGCCTTGTCTTGCATACCGTTTCTTTTTATCATTAGTATAAAACAGACAATTTTTCATTGATTTCATTTTCACATTTAAAATCGATTTGATGTTGAAACGTTGATTCAGTTTTCACAAGCAGTTCTGTAAGATAGTGGTTTGCGCTATAGAGTGCACACCTGCCCTCGGTAATTGATCTGTGTATTTTACATACATCTTTACACCAGCTCACATTAAATTTATTATAGTCAGGTTTAATAAAATCGTCTGGTATTACTTCAACATTATTATGAAATTTCTTTAAGAAATCCGCCTTTTCTCTTCCTTTTGTGAAAACTTTCTGATAATTCTGCATACAACCTTGAATAATCTCATCAGAATAAATTGTATCTCCCATTTCCCATTTTATCTTATGATGATAAAATTCTAGCCAACACACATCACGATAACTTTTCCAAGGTAAATCAGATTTAGGAAACAGTGGTTTAAAATGATATAGCACATAAGTTTGACGTGCATCTACAAGAGCAAATTCTTTGATATAAAACTTAGAATCAGAATAAGATTTATAGCCATGGAATTCAACTACACACCAAGATGAAGTACTGTCTGACTCACCTATGTTTTCACCATTCTTCATATCAAATCCTGTTTTAGTAGATTTCAACACTTCGATGTTATCTTCCAGATTTTCACCGTTTTCTCTTTTCACTTGTGCACTTGCTAATTCTTCTTCTTCCCTATCTAAATTACACTGCACTCCACGAGAATGAAATTTTGAAGGCGATTTTGAATGACATGTTCCATGATCAATTATTCCATCCGAAGTATTGTAGTGAGACGAAAGTTTATCGTAGATATCTTCCTCAGAACCTTGATTGGTATAGTTATAGTTGTTTTCCTCGTCTTCATCTTCTTCCAATTTGAACAGCTTTCTAGAAGTCTTGTTTAAAGAGTTGCACATCTTTGTTGAACTCAACATTGAAGCACACATGACAACAGCTTACAGTCAACTGAAGCAGACAAAAGCTAACCCTACTATTTATATTGAAATTCTACGTATGTGCGCACTCTATCGACGAACTATTGAATCTCTCGTACAATTGATGTTAGCGGTTTGTACTCGACTAAATTATCGCTTACAAGAATGCAGAATGCTGAAGTAGAATCCGGTACTTCTTTATCAAACTCAATTTCTAGTCTAATATCTGCTGATAATTTTAAATGTTCTGACTGGTGTGAACAGTCTATAACTATTATGGGAGTATCCTTCTTGTAAGTGTCATAACTGATTTCATTCCCATTTTCTAAATTTAGTGGTAAGTTATGATAGCTCCCTGCAAAGTCTATGAAAAATTTATACATTAACTCTCTCCTCCCTTGTAAAGAATCATATGGGTAATAATGATTATTAATGAAAACACGTAAATTATGAAAATCACAAAAATCAAATTTAGACATATCAGCTGAAGCTAATAACTTTCTATTTGTTTGAAACACTAAAATAACATATTTTGGAATGTCTGAATGTGCCGCGGTTTTTATTGTCCAACTATGTACCTTTGTTCTTGGTAAAAGTGGATACTCATGTGTTTCCCACTTACGAAACGCAATCTTTAGGGGTCTGTCTGTATCTAATATTCTTAAAAATTTAAGTCTTACATGAGTTTCTAACTGAATATAGGGAATTTTCCATATCAACTTATTCAATGTTATATTTACAGATCCTGCATCTGCTGATTGAATAGAATTTAAATCTGAAGATGATCTTAAAAGTACAAGTTCTTGCTTCACGTTTAATATTACATGTTTAAAATCTTCAAAAAATGGAAGTAGTAATTTTAGAGGTATACAGAATGAGAATTTATTATTAGCTAATGTATAGCCAGTTCTATCGAATCCGGCCAGATGGTACATGTTTTTCTCAAATAAATTTTTCAATAACAATGATTTTATAGTTGAAGTAATTCCTACTAATCGAGATTTTGCCACTGGTATTCCAGCTAATTCATATCTAATTTCATCAAATAAATAACCAATCGCATTACTTATTAACGTGTAGGTAGCATTTTGTATGCTAGTCTCTCCTTTGTCATCTGTCACCAACTTTTTACACACAACTTCTCCTTCAATAATAATAAATGATTGACATGGAAGTGAATAAACGTCTTGGGAATTTATCGGTATTCTTATCTCATCACTATGTTCCAACTTTTGGTTTGCATAAGGCCCATGTGAATGATATTCAAAATTTGTAATATCATTGTAATAACGTATTTCACGTTCTATATCTAATATTTCGCTTACTGCCGCCAACATAATTATAGTTGACTCGAAATCCTAATTTTTCCAGAATTTTCGCGTTCTTTGATGTTAACGGCTCAGAGTGTGAACTCTTACTGATTGTTTTCATACTGTTGCTCAATCTATTTGATTTGTTTCTATGCTTCCATTTGTTACTAGTTTTTTTCAATTTACGTTGTTGCGGTTTTTTTCTCAAACCGCTTTTATGAAAACCATCATTGCTATTACTGTGTGAAGAAACTATTGATCTTGAGTTGAAAATTATATAGCCCATTTTTACTTTTTTTCTCGTATATGTATTCTTACTGTTATTCGATCTCCTCTAAAGTCTAATAAACTACCTTTCTGGTCTGTCACCTTGACAATAATGGTTTGAAACTTATTTGTGTTTAAGCTTACATATATTATCGGATTTGGGGTTTCATTTATTAAGTATCCTGGCGGTACCTTTGGAAGAAATTCATATATAGTATGAGTTTCTTTTCCTATAGCATATGTATTAGATGCTAAGTTACAGCTAACAATAATTGAGGTTACATTTGAAATAGAAACAGGGTTTGTGGAATAATGCCACACATATGGTTTTAAAATTGACTTATTAAATCCTAAAATAGGAGCAATAGAATCGACTTGTGTTAAATCAATCGGCTTGTTTGCATAAATTTCTGTTTGTAATGTATTATTATCACCTTTAATTTGTAATTCTTCTGACTGTTCTGATATATTTAATTTTCGTTTTATTGCTTCTATAATGTTATCAATTTCATATGATCCTGTATCAAGTTTTATTAGATTATCATCATACTTAAAGCTTGAATTTTCTCCTTTAATTATGTTTGGAATTGAATTAAATGTCCATAAGTTTATCAGTCCAATCTCATATGCTCTATCACCAGGAAGTTCTAATATTTCCGATAACGTCTAATGCAATTCACTTGTATTTGAGGAAAGTGTTATTACCACCATTTCGATCTTACTCCTAGCACTTAACGTTTATAACTGATTACACAAAAACAGTAAACATAGATGTCCGCAAATAATCGAATTATGTGGTTGTACCTGATCAATGTTATAATAAATATTTATATGTCTTTCCTTGTTCCAATAGCTTACCAGTTTTCTTGGTGGTTGAAGATTACCAATAGGATCGAAATAGAATACATTTTTATCTATCTTATGATATGCAACCCAATGCGTCCCGCTACCGCTAGTTTTGTCTAAATTTACAATAGCCATTTCACTGGGTAAGTTTTTGCTAGGAAGATTATCCAGCATATAAATACCGTGCAATGATATTTTCATAATTTTCGACAATTTCTTCAGATCGAAATTAGTCAATGGTCTATCCAAATTTATATTATTCATTTTTTATTTGATTTTGTAGTTTTCTTCCTCCCTTTTTTCCTCTTTTTTCTTTTCAATGGTAGAGATGTTTTTCTCATAGACTTACTTACTAGTCCAAATGCACCTGGCGGTATATGTGATATTGCTTTATTCAAATTCCTCCCACTACCCGCATATCTTGGGTATGGTCTCAAATAATATCCTCTCCCCTTAACATGATTCTTCAATTCTCTAATAGCATTATGACGAATTAAATCACTTATTGATTCAGCATTGCTACTAACAGTATGATTCCTAGCTTTGGTTCTCCTTGTCTTTCTGCTCCTTATACTGCTCCTCCCTCTATGCCCTGACCCACTAATTGCAGCTTTAGTTTTCATTGCAAGATTAACTAAATAACTAAGAGCTTTCTCACCAAGAGGTGTCTTAGGATCTTTAAATATTTTCCAAGCTTTATCAGCTAGAAGACGATCTGCTTTTCCTATTTCTTTGTTATCGTTTGTTCTACTATAGGTCACGTCGTGCCCTTGGCACGCTAAGTCAAGCTGATTTATAGGCTCAACCTTATTTTTTAACCTTTTTTCAAGGTTGGTTCCTGGGCCACAGTAATTGTAAAATTTTAATTGTCCAGTTCGGCTAATACCTGCCGGGAGGTGTAGCTCCAGAGGAAGAGCTCCAATCGACTTATTAATTATAGTAGAAGCAATGTCTTTAAGTTTTGAAAAAAGTCCACTTCCAACAATACCTCTTAAATCAAATTTTTTCGACTTTTTCAACTTTGATTGTGTTTTAGTATTTAAACTAGTATTTTTTCTACTATGTAAAACTTTAACCATCTTAACGCCAGCACAGTTTGCAGTATACTAATTGAATACAGCATTTGCATTCACCTATAAGGCTAGATAGAGGGACATAACTGTATTGTTTTATTAATAAGAAGTAAAATGTTATTACCAATAATATCAAACTGAGGGCTTATACAATTATTTATTACATTATAATTTTTGTAAAAAGTGCAGACATCCTTATATGGGTCTAGCAGAGTTGCATACCAATTTTCAAGCTGATACACAAATAATTTAGGTATTTTATTAATACCTATCGCATCTATAATGCATGATTTTAAATAGAACAATGTACTGTTTCTTGTTCGTTCTAAATCGCTCAAGTATTTTGAAAACAAATCTGACTCAATATTATCTCTGTCAATTATATCATTTGAATTATTCGATTGTAAAGTTATATTGAACTGATGAATATTTGTTAAATTAGTTGAATTGCATCTGCAACTTTTGGTATAATTCGCATATAAAAGCAGTAAAATTGCAATCCAATATAGCATAACAGTGATAATACAAAATGATTTCAATAAATTAATTGAGTTTATACAACTAATTTTCGAATCATCTAATCTGTCAAAGTTTTTTTCATTTTCATCAGCTTCTTCTTTGTTGAGTAACATCCTGCTCACTCTACAATTGCTCATCTCACACTGACTTGCGAAAAGTTCAACAACCTGACTTAAACATGTTCAAACATGTACTAGTCTAACCATAAAACAGTTACGTCACAGATAGCTATAAGTTTTTTCCTTTTTTATTGACTGCAGTAAGTATAAATATGAGTGTAAGCTAGAATAGCACTCAGTTTGCTGAAGAAGAGCAGAAAGTGTTTTAGCAAGAATTATCATCACAGTCATCATCCTCATTTTCAACATTTGTAGAACAAGGTGAGTAGAATGACAAATTTTCTATATTCAATAACATTTTATTCATTTATTATTTGAACAAAATAATTATTTATTAAAACTTGAGAACGGTAAGAAGAACTTCTTCTTACCTAAACAATATGCAGACTGAAATTACATCATCGATCTATCTGACGTAATTTCATGGTTGTCGAGCAGGCTTGTACTTCTTGTCCCCGCACGATTCTTGTGTAGAATCGATGGGAGACTGTCAGTACAAGCCTGCTCGAATTGAAACTTTCCAGATTCTCTTCTGTAACCATATCTGCATATTGTTTAGGTAGGAAGAAATTAATCTCATTTCCGTTTTCATTTATGACGTGAAGCATCGGGTTGTTTCCAAACCTAGTTCTTGCGATGCGCGCCCTCACCACACGATACTCAAAATTGTCTAATAGCTCTGACACTCGTGTAGTTTCATTCACAAAGTTAAAACGGCTGATATTAAACAATTTTGAGGAGCTTGTTGGTGAGGGCGCGCATGAGTTAGACAGTGCCGTCATGCTTGCCGATCCTCTGCCTTGTGTTGTCCTGCTGCCCTGAGCTGTTGTTGGTCTTGATGATGTAGCTTGAGCTGTTGTTGGTCTTGATGATGTAGCAGCTAGCAGCGGTACTGCCGAGGAGTCCCCCTCCGACTCAGAAGAAGAGAACAGCTTTACAGACATCTTCTTCTTCTTTTTCTCCACTTTCATCCATTTGCACGAAGGTGATCGTTTGACCAACTCACGAGTCGGAGGAGTAGCTTCGATGAAATTTTATTCATCTCCGCTTTCCTCTATGATCTTCACATTGTCAGATGAATCTTGCGAGGGGCCAGCTTCGGCGGCGCCTATGGGGGTGGTAGCAGCTTCAGCGGGGGTGGTTTCGGCGGGGGTGGTTTCGGCGGGGGGAAGTTCTTCTGTATGGAGCACAGAAAATTTAAGCTCCGCCTCTCCTGAGCTCCTATTGGTTGTTTGAACCGGTGTTTATCCACTACTTGTATCCATTGGATGTATCTTAATAGAGACGCTGAAGATGGGGTTGCTGAACACATATTCCAGTTCAACGTCAATGCCCAGATAATCCGCGCAGAGTATCTCTCGAATCCTCGTCTCCAAATTTTGGACAAATTCAGAGACTGGGGGTTCTGGTGGTGAAATGTCATGAGCGGGTATCTCGGGAACTGGAATCGTTTTTGAGGGGCGTCTGCGCCTTCTCTTTATAGCCGGCAGTTGGAGAGGTTGGTTGCTGGTCGGCTGTTGATGAACCTCGCCCCCCGAAGATGGGTGATTCCCGACAGCAAGTGAACTCCCCCCCGTGGTAGAGTTTTTTGCCCGACAACCCCTTTCTGCGGGGATGCCGGGGTGTGGCCCTAGCTTCCTCAGCTCATCAGCCTTATTGTAGCTAAACATTGATATGAATTATTCTGTATCCATTGGAGGTATCTTAATAGATATGTTGTTGAGAGACATATTTGAATACCAAGGTTGACATGGTTTATGCCAGTTATAAGGACATCATGCATGTCCACGACCACAAGATACAAATTATTCCTTATCAATGATAAGCTAGTCATTCCCATCATAAAATGCTGGGAATGCTCTGCTAGCACATCGAAGAATTTCTTATTTTTTTGGCTCATTGTAACCAAAAAGAGCAGAAATTCCTGATATGATAGCAAAGGTAGACTAGACAAAAACTGTAAACTGAGAGTGGAGAATTGGAAAGGAGTATTCAAGTCAGATCCTTGGTCTCAGTTGAGCGACTGGGCTTGGTCTGAGACTGGGCGAATATTCATGCACTCCAACACTTTTATAGAGTAGGTACACAGGATAATGCTTGCTCACTTACTTTTCTATTATATACAAATATATAGAAATTACTTGCTTAGTATAGTAAAATTATGTCCCTGAAGATTGGGATTGATTGGTAACAGGGTCAGGCTGTTAGGGGTGGAGATCTACTCATGAATGTGAAACTTCCAGGTAATTG
>NC_052517.1:18708543-18785843 GCF_014356525.2 Nilaparvata lugens | reverse complement strand
CCCACAGAGAGTGAAGACACATCCAGGTTCATCGGCGTGACAGCCTCCACACAATCACCCGGTTTGAAGTGCTTATAAAACACTAGACTAGAAATAGTCTGCAACAGGTGAAATGAGAATGTGCAATGATCTCAGTATGTTATTTTTATAATAGATAGAGAAAAGGAGAGGTCCAAGTACTGATCCCCGAGGTACTCCAGCTGAAACAGGCATCAGGTGTACATTATTATAGTTCGAGATGTTTGCTACATGAATATTGCCCCCTGTGGGTTGGGGGAGCTTTGAGTCGAATGTGTTGAAAACCAAATTCACCCTCAGTATCCCTGAATTTAGTAGGAGGCGACTAAAAGGGACCAGAAGTTGCCTTGCCTTCAAACCCACGCGATCTGCCCCATCAGGCCAGTTTCGGAGGGGCAAAAAGAAAAACCCAAGAGACCAGAGATGGGTGAAACTCCAGGCACAAATGCGTGTCAAGAGGCTGAGTCAAGGGTGGCCGGGCGCCCTAGAGGTAATTTGGTGACCCTCCTTCAGCAGAAGGACCTACAAAAAGACCATGAGTGGAACTCACGTAGGTCACGAGTTTTGGTGGATTGACCAACCTCACCACTGCGCAAAGAAGGGCGGCCATTTAGGCAAAACTTCTTGGGAGAGTTGAGGCTTTTGACCCTGCGAAGTTTCGGAGGGGCAAAAAGAAAACCCAAAGACAGGAGATGGGTGAAACTCCAGGCACAAATGTGGGTCAAGAGGCTGAGTCAAGGGTGGCCGGGCGCCCTAGAAGCAACTTGACGGCCCCTTCCTCAGCGGAAGGACCTTCAAAGAAGGCCAGGAGTGGAACTCACGTAGGTCACGAGGACTATCAGTCTGAAGAGACTGCCAAGCATATCACACTGGATTGCGAGAAGCAACCAGGTGATGAATGGGATGTTAGTATAGGGAAAAACTCCTGCTTCTTGTTAAGGACACAGGAATTGGTTTTCCTAACTAATATACTACTTGGGAACACAATAAGCTTCGGTTGAAGTGTGGGGTTCTTTGAACCTTTGGATCCTTGAATCCATCCCATATATTTTTCTATCTTCATGATCAGTTAGTTATGTTGTTAATTTTAATTATATAATTTAATTAGGTGGTTCAAAACCCACGTATACTTTAAATCCATTCATCTCTCTCTCTCTCTCTCTTCTCTCTCTCTCTCTCTCTCTCTCTTCTCTCTCATCTCTCTCTCTCTCTCTCTCTCTCTCTCTCTCTCTCTCTGGGCATCACCCTCTTTAAAACAAAGTAATTAGCATTTAGCACACTTATGTTATTCTTAATAGGCTACTGTCAATTTAATGTGGACCACACTATGATGCTATAGCTAAGAAAATACTATATTGTTATTATGATTGAATCATTATGGGAGTACCCCAAGGAGTCTTCACCAAAAAAATTCGAATAATTTTAAGTCTCCTAATCAGTCACAGCTACAAAGAATAAGAGAGAACTCTTCAAAAACTCCCACAAAACTCTAACGAAGGCAGCGAACAAAAGTCAATAATCGGCAATAAATTCAATGCTCATTGCATTGGCATTCACACTGAATGTTTACTAGGTATCAAAAACCCTAAATTCATAGTAAAAAATTGATACGACATTTGAAATAAGATAAAATACCTTTATAAAAGTTATACTGACGGAGATTTGGGTAGAGAAAAGCTTAATGCACGCTAGATAGCGTTGGTAACAACTAATGATACAGACCACATGATACTGTATCGTTCTGCAAGCAACAGAATGCTGTCGATCCTTGAGTTGAGAGATGAATAAATTGCTCTGTAGTTTTACAAAATTGATTCACTCCTTCGTCCTTTTTAAGGTATATAGCAGAATAGATCTCCAGTCAACAAGTATCTAATCCACTATAGTCCAGTCACTATATACATTGGTGCTTGCAATTTATATTGTAGTTCTGATTTTTCAATATTTGGATACATGAGAGAAGTCCAGAACCAACTTTTCCATGCAAAATATCCTTGTGCTAGATACAGAGTGGTCCAAAAACCTCGTATTTTCTTGCTGCTTTCTAGATTATAAAATTCTGAATAAAAAGAGATCATTCGGAACTCTATCTTCAATGAGTACTGAGTTATAATTTTTCAAAAATGCGTAAAATTTGAAGAAATAAATTAATTTTTGTTTTTGATCAACATATCTTTCGACTCTTACCATTTAGATGTATAATTCAAAATCCCTCTAGGCGTATTTTTGTGCTCTACAATCTGAGATCAGTAGAGCGCTATATCTCATAGATTTCCAGCTACACCTGACATCATAGTCCAGTCAAGGAAGGTTATAGAGGGAAAAGTTTGGGAGACAATTCTTGACCCCGCAGTTCTGTTTAGGGTATAGTAAGGAGGTAAGATAAAACATGAAAAGTCTCCACCCCTACCCCCTGTGCTGAGGGGATGGTGTGGTTCAAAGGTACCATTTTTTTGGTTTCTCACATATAACTTGAAAACTGCTTATCATACGGACATAACTGTTATATACAAAATTGAAGCTTACATAATTTCCTACAAATCATCTCTCAACTTTCTTTATATCTTCTCTAGTTTTCGAGTTATCCGCTTTTGAAGGTGTAACATTTTTGAAAAAAACCGTTTGCCGCCAATTTTTTTTTCTATTTTTTCTCTTATAAATTTCAAAAATCGGTAGGAAAAATCCATGCTAATTATGAGCTTATAGAACATTGAATTTTATTCAATTTGATATAATTTCAGACTTTTACGCATTTCCCTACAACTTTTGCAGCAGCTTTAGAGTTGAGTGTGAAATCTCCAGACCTCAGATCTCAAACTAATGATACAGACCATAATATGATAGTGTATCGTTCTGCAAGCAACAGAATGCTGTCGATCCTTGAGTTATGAGAGATGAATAAATTTGCTCTGTGGTTTTACAAAACTGATTCACTCCTTCGTCCTTTTTAAGGTATATACGTAGCAGAATAGACCTCCAGTCAACAAGTTTCTAATTCACTAATGCTCTATTCCGTACCACAGTATAATAATTAGTGTATTATAGTTACAGTTACTGTATTCTGTACTAGCTTTTCTGTGACAAATTGAGAAAAGTTTTGTTTGATAAATTGCAGAAAGATTGTATAAAACTAATAATTTAATATTATTAGAAATAATCATGAATCATAGACATCAGCCTACCACACAGTTAAATCACAAACGATAATTCAAGAGAAAATAGAATAGAATATGCTTTATTGTAAACGCTTCTGAGGTCATCAGAAGCATTACCCTCGTCACACTATACAATAAATTTCATACATACATTATACAACAATTGAAAAAACTATTCTAAAAACAATAAAATATATCAAATATAAAGATCCACTTATGGAAATGTCCAGATTAAGAAAAAAGTGATATAGAATATATTCAAATATATGATATCCTGGGACACAGAAAAAACAGAAAGAAAAAAGACAAACAAAAAAGTAGCAGTAGTTGATAACATAATGGGCTTAACATGTTAAGCATTTCACAAAGTCCTAGCCAGTTCATAGAACTCCTGAAAAGTGTATATAGGGTTACTAATTAGGAATAGTTTTACCCTTAATTCAATAGAATTATAGATAAACAATCATATTTAAATTGCCTCTCTGACAATATTTAATAAATAATATTAAAATCTATTGAATAAGGATAGTTATTTTTTCAGATATTCTGTTAAAATAAATGAGCATATCTAGATTTTGATTGATGTTTCCAGGTTGAGCCAGTGGATTCAAACGGAGTTACCACCGATTTGTCGTCCGAAAGTAGTGTTTTGAAGCGTCTTCACAATCATTTCAAGCTCAAGTAAGTTTCAAAGTTCATGTTTATGAAAAATTCCAAAAAAACTTTGACCTTCATTCTATCATTAGTAAAAAAAAAGTAAATTCGTATGGCTTTTGTTGGTGGGGAGTCCCTTGCGGGAAGGTCCCACCGCCTGAATATATAATTTAAGCCGTCAATGGGCCTTACGACTGTCATACTTCAGCCGGGACCGACAGTTAACGTGCCCATCCGATAACACGGGAGTGATCTGGTTAAAAAACTTTTGGTATTGAGAGGGTTTGAACCCGGGATCTCTGTGCTGCTACGCAAGCACTCTATCCACTAGACCACGGATCTCTATCATTTAAAATGACATTTACTTATTCTTACATGATATCATATCCATAATATGTTGATTCACTAATTTTTGTGATTTTTCTTGAATGAATCTCCTCAGAATTGAAATAGATTTCAAGTATGTGAATTACTTAGTACAGTTACTAAATTTCAAGTGAATAAAATGAAATGAGTATTTTGACTTAATCGATCTCATCTAATGGTATATCAAAAGAATGATATTTTGGGATTGATTGAAATAGATTTCCAACTAAGCTCATATGAAGTTCTAAGTGTAATATACAGTATCAGAACAGAAAATACACCAATTCAAAACTACGGCCACAATAGCACACTAAATACTCACGTTGTGTTTTTGATGGACACGTTGAGACATCGGTCTCGACTTCCTACCAGTCGTCAAGTCATGTCAGAGGCCCTGTAAATTAAAGGTACAGGTGCTACCTCTGAAACCGGACCTGAGCCAGACAGGTTGCTTGATCATATTATTGTTTATGTAAACTATTAGTTAATTTTATATTTTACTATTGTAACTTTTGGAATGGCCCAACCGGCTTATGCCCAAAACTGTTTCTATTACTATTTATACAAAATTCCAAATGTAGTTTATGTTTTTACTCACTTGAAAATGGCATTAGTATGTCAAAACATGTTGTGAGTAATAAAATCAAGTTTTAAAAAAGCTACTTTGATTTTTCAATTTTTACATAAATACAAGCAGTCCTCACCAAAATAGTAACTAGGTTATACAGAATGTTCTGAAAAAAGTTGACCATAAGTCAGGGCGTGATTCCTCTCATCAAAAGAATAAAAAAAAGTTCTAATTAACATAGGTTCGAAAATGCTTGGTTACCAAGTTATAGAGGGTGAAAGATTTCGTCTGAATTTCAGTTCCCCTGCCGAAACGAAGTCATACGGGTATTTTTTGGTTGTTAATAAAGTTGTACAATTTAGCGTACTTTATTTACAATTAACAGAAAAAATGAATAAAACCATTTCCAGACCTGTAGCTACAGTAATTTTTAAGATATGTGACGAAATACGCAAAACTTTGTCCCGAAAAACAAGTTCCTTCAAGGTTTGAAGCAGATTTACTATGCTAAATGTACAATAAAAACAAAATATTTTTTACAGTACTTGTAGAAAATTTAATTTCGAAGAGAAAGATGTAGAATAAGTCTATAATAGACAAACGCAACCTTAAAAAAATCCTGAATTACATACAAAATGCATGAAAAATAGAGAGTTTAACAGATTTTGTCTATTTTTCATGCGTTTTGTATGTACCGTAATTAAGGGTTTTTCTGTAAGGTTGCGTTTGTCTGTTGTAGACTTATTCTATCCTTATACATCTTTCTCTTCGAAATTGAATTTTCTACAAGTTCTTTAGAAAAGATGTTGTGTTTATTGTACATTTAGCATAGTAAATCTGCTTCAAACCTTAAAGGAACTTGTTTTTCGGGACCAAGTTCGTCACATATCTTAAAAACTACCTACGTAAATTGGTGAATGTTTTTTGGTTGCAGACCATGTAACAACTGGTACCGGCTGAAGGCAGTTGTGGTGCACAAGGGCCCAATCGAAGGGGGGCACTTTGTGACGTACAGGCGGGGGCCGCTGGACTCCTCCATCAGACACAGGTCCAGTGATAACAATTCGCATGTTGAACAAAGGTAAAATGGTAGTGCATGCTTAGGCCAACTTCACTGCTTATCATTATCATTGCTTACAGATCATATTCATATGATTTCTAATTATATCAACAAATAAATAAATAACTAAAAAATAATAAATAACTACTGTTGGATTGCTTTTATCCAAAGCCATCCTGAAAATGCCCGTCTGGGCACGTATTAAGGCGATTTCCCATTTATATTCAGTATCAGAATCAGTGACGATACAGTGAAAATATGACTAATGAGACTATTCCCACTCAGCCCGCCCATCGCCCATGTAGCTATGAATAGTGAAATAATGAAATACTGCAATGTTTTCAAGAAATATTACGAATTTATTTATTGAAATATTCTAGTGTATCATTATGTATAAATCATTACATCTCACCAACAACAGTATCTGAAATGAATCGTTATATTCAAACTTATGGAAATTATTCTCATTGTACCGGACATGTTGACTGATAATGATGTGTGTGAATCCACCTTTAATCTGAAAACTCATGTGGAAGGACACGTTCAGAGCACGTGACGTATTATTCCAAAACTCACACAAAAGGAACTAAAAGCTGAAGCATTGCAAAAAGAGGTTTGAACAAAATATTAACATACCACATGAAAATAATAGTTCTTGTTCATTATTACTTATTTTCAATTATTTATTATTACATTATTTTACTTACTTATGTAGTAAACTTTTAGGGCCGTTTGCAAAGTAAAAGCTTGAACTGAATTCAATCAGCTGGTGGCCTGAACTCAAAATGAACCACATTATAACAAACGAGACTTGATACAGATTTAATCCAGTTTAAAATTAAATTAAGTTTGAACCGGCACTGTGCTCACTCTATGAAAACTTTGGTTTTGAATCAATGTTACAGTCATTACAAATTCCTTGCTTCAAGTATTCATAACTTTCTTTGTTTATGAAATAGATACATTTTTCTACATTATTAGTAAGTTGTAGTAAATATTTAGTCCATCGATAAATATTTCTGGATTATTAGCTGTAGTAAATGTCTAGTACATAAGAACTTTGGATTAAAAGTAATGTTAGCATAATAATTATCAAGTAGGACCTCTGTTTTATGAATAATTGAGTTTGAGAAAAACTAATTGATAGAGGAAACCCCGTTGCCAGATTCAGTTACAATACTTGTAATGATACAAGTAATGATAATGATTGTAATGATAATAATAAAATTTGAAGTACTTCATTTTTTGTTTAAATAAAAATTATTGGAAAAGGAACAACTAGCACAGCCTAAAACTATTTGCCGTATTCTGATAGATTTAGTGGTCCAAAAAGTATTCATTCTATAAATTTAAGACAAATTTTCAGTTTAAAAACTTTCAAACCAAAAATCGGGTTGTTTTATAGGACAAAAAACATCAGTCAATGACTGTGGAAGCTTGTAGACAGTTCGTAGGCTGAAAAGCTAATTACTGCAGTGCTTGAAGGTTGATAAGTTGATAATTTAGTAAATTGCTGTTGAGCGAGTGTTTTGTACTCTTATGAACGTTTACTTAAAAAAAAAACAAAAATACTACTATATTGATCATTATTTAATCTTGGGGACGAACTGCCTTTTTGTCAAACTATGAAATACGTTTTGAATTGGATTGATATTCAAATGTTTTAAGGAGTTGGATAATGTTCATGTGGTCTGCATGTGTGCTTGAAATATATTTTCAACAAGTGATTATGCGGGACCCCATAGGGTTGAAATATAATAATAATATTAAATATAATAATAGGGTTGAAATAATTTCAAATAAATTTGTGATGGAATAAATAGAAGTGACTTCTAGTCACATTTATCGCTTATTAAAGACTAACTAGATTTATTTAGAAGTTCAAATGATGTCATTGTAATGTTTATCAAATGAAAATGTAATCAGGCTTGTTTTACAGTTTGCCAATTATCCGTTAATTCAGCATTTGTCCCTTTCTTGAACTACAGTACTGCTAATTTGGCAGCTAATTCTATGATCAATATCAACATTGCATTTGCAATGTCATTTTATGTCATTAATGGTTTAATTTCTTCCTCCCTATGATTCGTGAATACTGATTATTTCTACTAATGATTCTGAGGATAATTATAATCAAGCATGACGTATAAAACTGACAATATCAATCAAAGTACCTGAACCAAATGGAAGAATCTAACTTTTAGGTTACTAAGGATGCAAAAAAATGAATTCATGTGAATTTCTGTGATACACTTTAAAAAATTATATAATATTATTATTCAGTCATTTTTTGTAAAAGTTGAAAATGTTGATTATTTCAAACGTTGTTATTTGCTAGATTGCTTGCAGCACAAAATTAAATCGTGAGAATTTTACGGTATGTTTGAAATTATAAAATCTTCTGAAAGCTATTATTGTTATGCATTGTTCTTAGTCGTTTGTATATTCATTATAGACTTTATCCATCCTAATATTATCATGTATTTTTTTAGAAATACAGTATTTTATAAAATGATTTTAACCGGATCATACTGTTAGTATGCTCATGGCAGTTTAATAATCAATCCTTTATTCGTATTATTTACGAAGTTTGGTAATAATCCTTCATTTTGTATTCTTTCACGAAATGAAGGACTGATTACCAACTGTCATGAGCAAAATACAGTGAATTGCTGTGATACGCTTTAAAAAATCATATTTTGTTAGAGTCAAGTGGATTTTTTGCAATTGAATAAAAAATCAGACTTAAATCAGTAATATTTATTTGAGCATCATTGTCGTCATCCATCTGCTTCAGTAGTCAATGTACATAACTAACCATAAACTTATTTCGTACATTTTGTATAGATTCCAATATTCTCTTACTATAATTTTTTCAACTGCATGAGGCCTGTTGTCAATCGAAAAAGCTCCTTCTGGCTGGGTACCACAATACAATTCTAAATTGTATGTGTATGTTGTCTTAGCATCAACCAAAGCAAACATCTTGAGTCTGTATTTTGCTGGTTTTCTGGGCATATACAGCCTGAAAGAGCATCTTCCCCTAAATGATTCCAGCATTTCATCCAATGTCACATACTCACTCACATTGTAGTTTCCTATTCAACGTTCCACAAATCCTTCAAAAACATTTCTGATAGGTGCTAGCTTGTCCAATTACCTTCTGGTTGTTCTGGTGGTTTCATCATCAAAATGAAGAGCACGTAGCAATAGATAGAAGCGTCTGTAGGTCATAACCAAACGAAATATTTCAGGTGCAGTTCCATCATTAGCCCACAAATCCATAAGATTGATGCTTGATGACTTCAAAACTCCTGCCAAGTAGAGGAGACCAACAAGAGCCTTGATTTCTTCAAAATTGGTATTGACAACATAAGACTCCTTTTTATAATTCAGCCTGATTTTTTTTTAGGTGAATGTTTGTGTGATAAGTTATTTCCTGAAGAACCACATCTGGGAAAAAGAGACACCAAGCATCTTTTACTGTTTTACAATTTTTTGCACCTCCCTTCACACCTGGTTGATGCAAAATAATGTTCCTAGCTAACCTCCGTCTTTGTTGACGGCGTGGATGAACATTCCAAATTGTAGTTTTGTCCTTGCCTGTATAAACTGGCCCATCATGAATATCTTCTTCACTGTCTTCAATAGATTGTTCACTGTTGGAGTCGTGTTCACTGCTGTGTGTAGCATCTTCTTCCTGATCAGAAGACAAATATCCATCCAAAAGTGGATAATTTCCATCAGTGTCTTCCTGCAGCCACAGAGCTATCTGCTCCTCATTCATTGTATATCACTATAAACTAGTCCTAAATACTCCAACACCAACACTACAAACTCCGCAGTACTCTCTAGTAAACAATAAACTTGAAAAATGAGCCAATAAGAGTGAGTTTGTAAAAAAAACAATAACATCAATGGTTGATGGGTAAGCACTGTGCTCACTAGAGTGTACCTGTGTGACAATCAACCATCTAGACACAACTGAGTCAGAAATGGAGGAATGGCTGAACAGCTATCCCCTCTATACATCCTATAACGCAGCTAGCTGAAGATTCAAGACAGTGCAGCCAACCTCTGTAAAACTATACCAAAAATGATATGAAAGTGAGTGCTGCGTTCACCCGTCAACCAACGGAGGGTTAATTCAAAATTTCTTTCCAAAACCCATACGACAGCGCCACTCTGCTTCGAAACTCCAAGTCCCTCTCCATGCTACAAATCGCCCCACAGCTAAAAACAGGGCAGCATGATGGTCCAAGCGAGTCAGCTTCTTCTTTATCTGTGTTGCTGACAGAACAAGGAGTTCTGGTCCTTCACCTGCTGGTGGCAACTCGCGGTTAAGTTCCTTCTCCAGCTTTTGCTGGACTTAGTCCATGCTTCTTCGCCTTCTCTGGTTCCAAACCAAGCTACTGTCCTTTCGCTTTTTGGAAGATTCGCGACATCCACTTCAAGATATGACACAACATGGTCATAAGCCTTGTCTATCTCAGGAAACATAGACTTGTTGATCTTTGACAAGTCTGAAACTGATGGCAACACACTTTTAGGGGCAACACTTCCTTTGGAGCACTCTGAGCTGGTTTCATGAGGCTTGGCAACTGTTGCCACCTACAAATCCTCTAAAGGCTTTTTCGGTGTGGCAATTGTTGTTAAAATGCCTGCCAAACTGACCCCATTATATGCAGCTAGAGTCCTGTCTTCTAGTTCTTCCAAAAAACAGGTACATCTCCAAAATTCCTTCCTTGATCATGGTTGAGCGCAAAACATTTTAGGAATAGTTCCAACATCAACGTCCTCTGCTACACCTGTTATTATGTAGAATAATTTGGAAATATTTCTGGGAATTTCCAAGGACAAGAAATTTTGGGAATTTAAGGGAATTTATGGAAACTTGAGGGAGTTATAAAAATTACTCTAAAAATGAAATTGATCAATATCACTTATATACATTGATATAATCATCATACTATTGCTATAGATTAATCTCGGCCACATTTTACATTAATATAATCATCATTCTTTGAGTCTGTTTTTACTTACTCACTGTCTTTAAAATACTTGTTTAGTCCAGTTAATGAAAGAGTAGAGGGAAAGTTTGAAACATATTTTCTTAGTTTTCAAAACTAATTTGTATTTTCAACTAAAAATGTCTTGAAAAAGTGGTAATCTGCTTTAATGTGAATGTAGGCAGATTCCGCTTGACTTGATATCACATTGTTCAGCTGGTTCGACTTGAATCCAGTTTTGGTATAAAATCCCCTTGAACATTATATTTGGGATCAGTTTTGAGAAATATTTTTAGCTAAGTTCCAGACTTAAACCAATTAAACTTAGTCAGAAAAATTGACTTTCTAGTGTGTTAGTAGTGTAGGGGTCGAATAGACCCTGTCAGTAGGGAGGAGAATGGGTGTTCTGGTCCAGTGTGTGTGTGTGTGTGTGTGTGTGTGTGTGTGGTGTGTGTGTGTGTGTGTGTGTGTGTGTGTGTCATGAAGGGTAGTAGAATACTCGATTGTTAAGGTTAAATAAAAAAAAAAAAAAAAAATTTTGTGTTATCAGTTTGTTTAGAACTTGATGAGTATAGATGAGATGTGGAATGTGGATTGTTTTTTTATTATTATTTTTTTTCTCAATTTAACTAACATTGTGTCGTTGGTCTTGGAACTATCTGTTACTATCTGTAAATAATTCTATAGTAATTTTTTTTATCGTCACTGTTTTTTTAGGGAAACCTCGTATGTGTTGAATTTCATTTTTTTGGGATAGAAAAAAAAACCGAACAACATCAAATTATATTTCATTGGAAAAAAAATTATCAAAGAAACAAAAATTTTTCTGTATAAAAAAATATTTTTTATTGGACAAAACGATATATAGACTATACAATATTTACAACAATTTACAAACCACCCCCCCATCATCATCATTGGGGGTAATGGTGATAATGGTGGATCTCCACCACTATCACTATGTTTGGGGGGTGAGGGTGTTGGGGTGGAGGATTTTGTGGTGGAGAGTTTCGGGGTGGAGGGTTTCGGGGTGGAGGGTTTCTGGGTGGGGTTTGATGGAGGTGGATGGTGGGAGGGGGTTGGGTTGTGTTTATATATAGAGGGGGGTCAGGGGCCAATAACTCCTCCAATGTTGAGTGGGGCCTTCTCAATGTTCGGGTGGTGGCAGGGGGGGGTGTGGTGGTGTCCATCCTGAGAAAAAAAAACAAAATGTTATTTCAGAATATTATTAGAAAATATTACTAATAATTATGCCCGAAATGAAATAAACAATGGAAAAAAAATAGTTTTAAAAAATACTATTCCAATAATTCTTAAGAGTTTTATATTATATATATATATAACTCCTAAAAAATATGACCAAAAAAAAAACAAGAATAAATTCTGTGGCTCCTACAATATTATATGGGAGCAAGACTTGGGCATTATCCAAGAGTGTAATAAGAGCAGATTACAAACCAGATGTTTAGAAGTTGGTCAAATTTGTTTTTTTTTCAAATTTAATGATTGTCAATTTATTATAATTTGATAACAGAACAATTCTTATTTTTATTTTTATAATTCAATGATTGTCAATTTAATTATTACAGAACAATTTTCATTTTCAGGAGAAAAAAGGGGCGGAGTGGCCATCACAAACTGATCCTTGGACTTGTGGAAATTGATATTCAAATTTGTAACGTTTCCTATTTTTTTAAAAAAAAAAACATGCTACAGGTGGGAATATATTATATTGGATGATAACACCAGTTCATTATATATGGTCATAGAATAAAAAAGAAATTCTAGCAAATAACGTGATTAGTTACAACAAATCTGTTTGCCCCCACTTTCAAAAGAGAAAAATACTTGGTTAAAGTAAACATTTTCATTTTCGAGAAATTTGGTATCCGAAATTCAAGTCACAAGTCGAGGGTTAAGAGTCATAGTAGCGTATCTACAAAAACCCAACTTTTCAGAAGAGCAAAAAAAACTATAAGTTCACACCCCCCACTATTTCTTAGGTCTGTATTAATTTTAACATCCTGGAATTCACATATCAATCTCGTGCTTTTCATTTCGATAAATTATTGAAAGTAAATAAAGAATCTTGTTCTAGTTACACTATTGTGACCACAATCAAATCCAAAAAATGTATCATTTTTTTCAGAGATAAGCTATTCTGAGAGTGATCAGTTATGAATAGTAACAATTTATTAATTTGTCTATAAATTTTATACATGTTTATTGACATTAAATAACAAAATATGAGTGATATATGATAATATATAATCAAGTATAGAAACTGACAAGTGTCTAATAATTAGGTACTGCATTATTGAAGAACTGGAATATTGAGTACTGAAATAAAATTATTATGCTCTGAGAAGGACTGAGCATTACAAAATATAGAACAATAACATTGAAACTAAATTCAAAAATTCCAGTCTCTTCAATGCCTATGTAGATATTATCACAAAATATTATGAAAAAACGACTCTTGAATCATACTCGAAAATGTTTCTCTATTTCAATATTCTCAATCTCTTCAATATCTATATAGATATTTTATAGCAAAATATTATGAAACAATAATACTTGAATCAAACTCGAAAATGTTACCCTCTTCAATGATTATAACCTATAGATATTTATTACCAAAGCTCATAATTTCTCAACGTCATCTTTTAAGGACTAGAAAAATGAATACTGTAATATAATAAATATACTTTGAGAATGACTGAAAATCACATAATATATTATGAAACAATAACACTAAAATTAAATTGGACTCTCTCAATAATTCTCTTTTAATTTCACTCTCTTCAATAAATATTATTTTTATCACCAAAGCTCATCATTTTATGCAGGTAGAAATATAGGTGATTCATAACAATGCAATTCATAGACCATTGCAATTACAGACTGTATTGTAATAGGTCTATAGTTCTTTACATCACCTCAATCTCCAGATTTGTATACCAAGAAACTGTTTTTGAGATCCCTGGGGAAGACACCAAGCTTCATCAAGGCAAAGAAAAGTATGACCAGGTAAATGGTCAGAACACGAACACAAAATTAGTTGGAGTAATGTAGTAGGAGATTAGGTATCATATTATACTTGAACTCAAAGTCCAGGACCTGAGATCTGGACTTCTAGTTGCTTTCTGAGTCCAAAACCTTCTATAAATTGATAATCTATTATTATAGTAGATCTTCAAGTAGTAAATCAACTCACCCCGTTACTGGTCCCAACATTCTCACAGGTTCCACTGGTCCCACCTGTACTTGGCCCTGAATCACTAGGTCCACTATAGGTGGAGCCAGTATTGACTGGTCCATTATAGCTGGACCCAGGATTATTTGCAGGGACAGAGTAGTATCCAGGATCACCCCCAACAGTAAAGCTGGACCCAGGATTGACAGGGACAGTATAGCTGGACCCAGGATTGACTGGGACAGTACAGCTGGGTCCAGGATTAGCAGGGGCAGCAAAACTGGACCCAGGATTAGTAGGGACAGTAAAGCTGGGTCCAGGATTATTTGCAGGGACAGAGTAGTATCCAGGATTACCCCCAACAGTAAAGCTGGACCCAGGATTGACAGGGACAGTATAGCTGGACCCAGGATTGACAGGGACAGTACAGCTGGGTCCAGGATTAGCAGGGGCAGCCAAACTGGACCCAGGATTAGTAGGGACAGTAAAGCTGGGTCCAGGATTATTTATAGGGACAGAGTAGTAGTATGGGGGGGGTGGTGGCATTGTAGATGTGTCTGTGATAATAGATGTGAATGGTTAGGCGGGGTCTTCTCTTTCTATGCTGCTGCGACTGGGTGCCTGAGGGGCCAATAATTCTCTTATTGTAGAAGGCCAATCCACTGTTTTTCTTAGTAGGGTGGTCACTAATAACCGGAGTAGTGTCAATGGTGAACAATGTTTATTCCACTGTTAATTTCAATTTTCCTGGGCAGATTGTTCCAATGTCATGAATTAGGTTTACAAAACCTTAATTATTATACTTTTAGTTTCAGATCACACATTGATCAAAATAACTGCAGTGATGCAAATAGGAAAATCATGGAAAATGATTTCTTGCCTACCTTAATTTGTCATTGCTGAGCATGACATTTCGACCTCTTTTTTACAAGCTATCATTCTTCACTAATTAATAAATATGTTATGAGGCTCTTGATAAAATAAAAAACTCTTGATTGATTATGGCATTTTAATATAGCCACCTCTAATAGAGGTGGTTATGGTGGTTTCAATCATTCATATGGCAAATTTTTGTATGACAAATTCCAGATATTCTTAATATAGATTTACATTTCAATTTGCAGATTTTTATTAAGGACTATATTATCTAGATTGAGGACTGGATAAAGTGCTTTGAAATCACATATCAGAACACATACAGGAGAAACACCTTTCAGCTGCAAGTATTGTGACTATAAAGGTGCTCAATCAAGTGATTTGATTCTGTTGAATCATAATCAACCTATTGATCTTGAGATCAATGTGAATTGTTGTGACATTTAATTACAGTTTGAGTATCACTGATTGTCACCCAACAATAATGCAAAGACTATTTGGTCGATGAGCTGGTGATTCTCTCTTGATAGTGGCACAGGACAACCAACTTTCGTGACACACATCTTGAGTCACCATTCCTTCATATAATGTGGCAGATGTCGGCAACAAGGCAAGGCTGTGGTCCGGAGAACTGCTGAGTAATTTAAGGAACAAACATTTGGGAAAGTTTCTTGATAGGGTCAGGCACAAAGGGCGGTACACAAAAGAGTTGATAAGCTGCTTTAGTGATTAGTCTGAAGACGGATGGAGGTTTTCACTGAGGTGGTCTGCGTTTTGTGGAAGTCTTCTGTTTGCAAGCAAACTTAGGACGTGGCATATTGATGAAATGAAGTTAATGAGAAGAAGTAGAGTAGGGAGGAGAATGGGTGTTCTGGTCCAGAGTGTGTGTGTGTGTGTGTGTATAGAGGCGTGGTGTGGTGTGAGTTTGTGTGTGTGTGTGTGTGTGTGTGGATTGTTTTTTTTTTATATTATTGTTATATATTATCATTATTATATATATATATATATATATATATATATATATATATATATATAAGTTAACTAACATTGTGTTGTTGGACTTGGAAACCTCCTATGTGACAAGCCCTACAACCTGTTGAATAGTTACTATGTGTAAATAATTCTATAGTAATTTTTTTTAGGGAAACCTCATAGCCTACATTATGTGTTGAATTTCATTTTTTTGGGGGATAGGAAAAAAAAATAACGAAAAACATCAAATTATATTTCATTGGAAAAAAATCAAAGAAACAAAAAAATTTTTCTTTATAAAAAAAATTTTTATTACAGAAACTATTTACAAAAATTATTTACAACCCCCCATCATCATCATTGATGGGGGTAATGGTGATAGTGCTGGATCTCCACCACTATCACTATGTTTGGGGGGGGATTATTGCTGTTTTGGGGTGGGGGTTGATGTTGGGAGTGTTGGAGGTTGATGGTGGGAGGGGGTTGGGTTGTGGAGAAAGGAAAGGTGGTGGGACGAGGGGGTTGAGGGGCCAATAGATCCCTCAGTGTAGTGTGTGGCCTCCTTAGTGACCGGGTGGAGACAGTGGTGCCAGGGGGGGGTGTGTAGAAATAATAGTAGTAGAAATAACTAGTAGAAATAATATGCAGATAAGATGGATAGAATGAGTTGGAGTTTGGAGGACACTGAGAATTAAATTTAGACAATCAATGTCATGGGTGCACTGATACATTGCAGTATTATTCGTTCAACTAAATATGTATTTTGTTCGGACGGTGTTAAGTTTGTTTTCATCAATTGTTCACTATAAAATCTACCTTGTATGATTTCATTGTTAAGATCGCGAATTACATAGGTTGGCGGTTGTGTGGGATAAACAGCATGAATTATAAACAGTTCTGGCGACCAATTTAATCTAAAACTTTTATCAAAAACCTGACGAAAATTACTTATTCGCACTACGTCACCTAATGCAAACTTTGGACGATAAACTGTACGCGATTGCTTTTTCTTTGTCTTTTTCAACTGTAACATGATCAAATGCTTTTCATGACGTCGTCTAACACTGGCCGGTGTCATGCCAATCGCTGAATGAATAGTGTTATTATATTGATAAACAATGTCCGGCAAAATGTTTAACCATTTTTGTGTACCGCTACCGTTCATACAAAAGTGATTTCAGTGTTCGGTTCAATCTTTCAACAAAAGCTGCCTTAATTTCAGAAAATACACTGTAATGATTAATGTTTAACCTATTGAATAGTTGTTTAACATCCTTATTGTAAAATTCACGACCTAAATCGCTTTGCACATTTTTTATACCTTTATTTAACACTAATATTCGCGCTAATTTTCGTTCAACTTCTTTTCCTGTTTTAGTTTTTAATGGTTCAGCAAAAGCATAACGTGAAAAACAATTAATTGCAATCAAAACATAACAATAGCCGTTGTTTGCTCTAGCAAATTCTGGCAATTCAATTAAATCAATTTGAATGAGGTCTTTTATTCCTTTTAATATATATTTACATCTGTTGAATTTTCTTCACGCTGGACGGTGTAATTCCTGAGCAATTTTCTGTTGCAAATCTGACATCATAATATTTGGGGTTTCGTTTCGTTCTGTTCTCCCCTACACGAATGTCTGTGTGCGCGTGCTTGCTTCTGTGCGTGCGTGCGTGATTGTTTTTGCTAGAGTTCAGTCACACCAAACACCTGCAGCACTGCTATGCTCTGCTCTGCGGTCTTCAACAGCGATCTTTCTTCGTCTTCTTCTTCTTCTTCTTTGTCTTCGACGGATGTTGTTTCTGCCTCCTTCTTCTTCTTCTTCTTCTTCGTGTTCGACACAACACTGAGCTGTGTCGGAGCAGCGATGGCGCTTGTTGTATCTAATATGAACTGGTTTCACTAATAGCTTCTTGCTCCACTTTCCTCACACATTTTTCCTCTCGCTCTCTCTCTCTCTCTCCCTCTCTCTCTCTCTCACTGCTGCGATACGATCAGTCTGGCATAACTCCAGAGCCACTAGCCGTCCTGCTGCTCCTATCAATATCTTCTCTTCTTCTCTCTTCTTCTATTAAATAATGACCCCACACTTTCGTATCTATACCGTTTGATTCAATGTATCTTTTTGTGTCAAATGGTGATAATGCAACTTTGGCACACGATATTTGATAAATATCATGTGAATAACTGCGTAATTGTGAAAAGCATTCACGTTGAACTAATCTATCTGTCAGACATTACATGTACATATCATATCTTAGTTTATTGTTTATAATTGTTCTCGCTACACCTTTAGCTGCGTGCTTACTAAATTTTTCATAAGAACTATCCTTAATACTACTACTACTACTACTTCTACTACTACTACTACCACTATTACTACTACTACTGCTACTAGCACTACTGCTTAGTACATATTCAAAACTGTAAAGTTTTGCACATAAACCAACAAAACCGGTAATTATGGAACCGTTTAATTCATCTTTAAATGTGCCAGGCACACCACGGTTCAATTGACTATAACAACAATGTGTGACAGGATAAGCACTTGTGTCAAAATGTTGAAGATTTTGTTTGATAACTGCATAGATATCGTCCGATTTGATATGATATAGCAACGAGTCTGTATTGGTCATGCATAATTTAACACAGCTTGGATCGAACATTTTCAAGAAAATGTTGTAGTGGAAATTGAACATTGTAAATTTACTCAAATCAAGAATTGAAAAACCAGCATAAATTGGTCGATCTAATTTTATTTCTGTTTTACACATTTGTACAGCGACAATGTCTTTGTCAAACACAATCCATCGTTTACAGCTTGGTTTTGCAATCAAACTTTCCAATTTTTTCTGACAAGTAATTAGCTTAAAATCTATTCTTTTCCTATTATTTTCCATCAATTTTCCGAACAGACTATTTGAAAGAAATTTAAAGAGGGTACGTTCAAATGAATTTTTTGCTTCCTTTCTCAGTTGTGCATTCAAATCAATAAACGGTTTAAGCCAGTATGACTGATGAAAAGCGATTACTCTATGTACAGCAGTCAATTTCATGCCCAAGCTTAAATAAAGTTTCAAATTTCTATAGTGGAGTACATATCATTTACGATTATAAAGGGTGGCTAAAAGACGTGATGACGCGGCGCTAGCGTTCATGTCGGGAGACGGGCGGTGCGCGGCCGCTTCTCTGCGCAGAGCAACAGTGTTGTCTGTTTGATATGAAGAGAACAGGTTGTAAGGCGTCTGATCTTTTAATGGTGCCAGGGGAAAGCTGTTATGTAAATCATGTAAATTAACTGGATAGGACAGGTCTGCTTCAACTATATAGCCAGTGTCAGCTTCATCGTGAATGCTTGTAAAATCGCCTAAAGCTGTAATTTCATCTTGTGATAGAAATCTGAAATTTGATTCAGGTAGTTTGTAGGCAATCATTGTATGTGCGTATAAGCTTGTACAATCAAGATAGAGCAAAAAACTATTTTCAATAGCTGGGTTATAATTTGCGCCCATATATTTATTGTTTGCGACTGCATGACGGTGGGGAATGACTGACATTCCACCGCGTAAACCAGATTCTATGAGCAAGTTCATATCAGCATTGCTAATTAATTCTAAACGTACTTTAGTCAAATATAACATTGCATTCAACGAAAAATGTGGTAACGATACAAAGTGTGATACATCCAGTTTGTAAATTGCAAAAAATACAGACCTAAAATTTTGAAAAATATCTGCCAGCAGTAAGCAATCTGACAAAAGGTAAAGATCATGATATTCACCCAATGAGTTTATGTTAAATTTGCGCCAAACTTTCTGTGCATGCTCGTAATCTTCTACTTGCAATGCAGTGTTACTAAGTGTACTGTAAAATGAGTCAATTGCTGGCAATTGCTGTTCTTCAAATTTGTCTGTATCTGTTATGTACTGATACGGGTACACACCTTTACGTAGTAAAAGTTTTTGATGATTTTTATCGTTGAATATTTTACACATTACTTTGAAATTAGTATCAATGTTTTCTGTATCACTTGCAAGATTGGCAACAAGTGACTGTAGACTTGAGCTTAAGAATTGATAGCTGTCAAGGAAACGTACCCGATCTACTGTAATTGTGAGGAATTTTTCCGATGAGTTTGCAATACAATCAATTTTCTCGTTTCGTCCTGCTAATGCCTTAACAATGAAATGACTATCATATCTGCGAAAATTATGAAAAAAACAGTTTAATAGTTTTGTTGCTTTTGCATTTAAATTACAAGTCGTGTGCGTTGCACCAAGAAAATTTCCAGTTGTATGAGAATGGTGCCTAAAACGAATTTTGTTGGCTTTAAATTCATCATTGCACAAAAAACACACTGAACTATTGTTAAAAGCTAATAATTGTTCTTCATTTAATTCAATCATGGGCACTTCTTGTTGCATATCAAAGGAACAGTTTCGACCTATGGCAATGATCTCATCAAGAAATTGTTCAATAATTTTCTCGCCAACACTTGTAGCTCTATAAACGCGTGGACCGTAGAATATTTCACCTGATTCGTCTAAAATAATAAATGCATAGCCGCAAGCAACATGTTTTTGTGTTTTCCTTGTAAAGCTATTTCCTATATCAGTTCCGAGCAAATCATCATCATCATTTTCATCGTCGTTGTCGTCGTCGCCGTTATTTGTTGGTACAATAAAACTTTCAAAATCGGCAAATGCAATGTACTTATTTTTTAGTGTGTACAAAAAATTTTTAAACTTTAACATTTCACCCTGTTTAGGTAGTACTGTTCTTTGTATTGCAAATGTCGAACACAAATCCATGTGTTTTTCTAGATTTGTTTTTCCATCACAATTTGCTTGTCTGTTAGTTGTAAATTTGTTAAAACAATATGGACAAATGAACACTTGTCCATTATGCAAAGACAAGTGATGACTCAGTAGCCGTGACAATCCGTTATACCCTTGACACGTGTTTATCAGAACATAATGCCATTTTTTCGGTGTTGTATTATTTGACAATAGTAGAAGATTGATTTTATGTTTGTGTTGTCTGTAAATTGAACAACGGTACGGGAAAAACTTTTTTTTAGCAGCATCATAAGCAATCACTGTTATAGAAATGTTTAAATTTTACACTTCAAATTTTTTAATGTCATGCACTGTAGTAGGAAACTTAATACCGGTCAAATTTAGATTATTTTCAAATTGCTTCAGATAGTCAACATTCATATTTCTACGTCTGTAATGAAAATAGCTAAGTACACTCCATACAAAACATTTACTATCATTTGTGTTTTTTACATTTATAACGGCTCTTTTTGCTTTTATAAAATCAGGTGTTTCAATGTATGTACTATTTCCGCCAGTTAAAGGATTGTAACGAGTAATATTCAAATTTAATGAAATGATTCTAACTACAGACCAACCACTACCGTATCTAATAAACTTATCAAGCATTGATTCAATTTTCTCTACACCACTAATAAATTGGTCTTGCAAAATATCTAATTGTTCATCAAGATTAATTAACAATGACGTATAACTATAAAACGATGCATTTGTCATAGTTTCAACGATTTCTTCTTGTTGCGGTTGCGATTGATTGCTGCTATCAACATTTACTTTTTTCAATTGAACAGTTGTTACAAAATACCATTTAATATTTTTGTCAAAATTATCACTTTCTTCAACAATTAATTCAATTACTTTCGGCTTTAAAATTTACAATAATGTTTGAGCAACATCAATGAATATTTTTCTAAAAACAAATCTGTAGCGAACTGCACTCGAATTTATGCTAGTACTTCGTTCAATAGTATAATCCATAGTTTTTCGATTTTGCTAGTAGATGTAGTAGTAATAATAATAATAGGTAATAGGTAATAGGTTTTGTCGTCTTACCACTTTGAAGAGGTTTGCGGATCAATGTTTTCGGCTTTGTTGTCGTCGCCGTCGTTAGCAGTAGCGTTCACGACTCTCCGTTTTGGTTGAGTTGAGTTTGTTATGTCTAGCAGAATCAATGCTGCTTCAGCTTGGTGTCCACTATTACGACTGGTCTGCTGCAGTGTCGACTCAGCGCTCACTCCACCCGCAACAATTTGCCGGCCTCTTCCTCTGCCCTGAGCGATGACGCGTTGATCGGGAAAATAAATGCTGCGTCCTCGAACTTTTCCACCATGTTTTGGCGTTTCACACGCTGAAGAAAAGTGGACGCGTTTTGCCGGCGGCGAATCGCTGCTGTCAGCCGCACACCATTCCTCATCCACCATTTCCTCCCCCTCCTCCACCTCCTCCTCCTCGTCTACCGCTATCATCTCAACCAGACTGAAAAAACAAACATATAGAATGAAATAATTGTATAGAATAAAATGACTGTGTGTGTGTGTGTGTGTGTGTGTGTGTGTGTGTGTGTGTGTGTGTGTGCGTGTGTGTGTGTGTGTGTGTGTATGTATGTATACATTTATTTGCAAACACACATTATTGAATGATCATTTAAATAAATCTGTTTACAGATAGAATATTTTCCAGTTTGATAATCACTTCAAGCACAATTATTGCCTCAGCCACCATTATACATATTTGTTTGCAGCTGCAGTTTGTTTGTTAGAGCAAGACAATATAATTGTTTTCAAAATAGAAATTAAAGTAGTCAAATCAAATTGTTTACTGCTGCTGCCGCCGCTTTTTCAGTTTGATTGTTAGAGTATAACATTTTAATCATATTTGTTTTCCAATCATTATTGTCAATGTTGCTGCCAATCATTATTGTCAATGAAAACATGACAATGTTTTTACCACCAATCATTATTGACAATGAAAACACTCACAAAACTTTATAAAAGCTGCTATCGCAGCGGCCGCCGATTCAGCCTTATATCAGAGGAATGACCTTCATTATGTACAACTTGCATTATTAAATTGTGGCAACCTGAATTAAACGACTGCACATTCGCACGCGTAATCTTAGTAGTAAATCTATGCGGCATGAAAGTTTCAATTTCGGCATCTTCATTGCCCCGACGTCCTACATTTGCTACCCTGATGATAACAGCATCCTTGTTGTAGGAGCGCACAACACGCGCACCTAAAACAGGATACTGAAATGAATCGGATAAATGTTTTAACGCAATTGTACGACGTCGGGATGGATCTGAAAACCTTATCAGTCCATTGAAATCAAAGTGCTGTTCATGACGCATAGAGTTAGATCCTAAGATTGCGCGTGGACGTCTATAAGGGTGATTTGTTGTGGTGTAGGCGTTGGCGGAGGTTGAGGCGGTGGCGGCGGGGGGAAATCCTTGATGATGTGATGATGTGGCGGTGAAGGCGGGGGGGATTCTTGTTGTTGTTGTGGCGGTGAAGGTGGGGGGGATTCTTGTTGTTGTGGTTGCGGCGGGGGGGGATCCGGTTGTGCGGTGGGAAACAGTTGAATGCAGCAGCTCGGGTGGCGGGGGGCGGTGGTGGTGGTGTGTATAGCACAAGCTGCTGGCAATGTGATGGCGACGGCGCTAGTGATGATTGATGTTGGACGACTGGCGATGAAGGGGAAGGGCGGTCGATGGCTATGCTGGAAACCTGTTGCTGGCGCTGATCTGCTCGATGAAGAGGATGGCTGAACTGCACTCGAATTTATGCTAGTACTTCGTTCAATAGTATAATCCCTAGTTTTTGATTTTGCTAGTAGTAGTAGTAGTAATAATAGGTTTTGCCGTCTTACCGCTTTGAAGAGGTTGTTTGCTGTGGGTCAATGTTTTCAACTTTGTTGTCGATGTTAGTAGCAGTAGCGTTCACGATCCTCGGTTGCGATGAGTTTGTCACGTCTAGCAGAATCAGTGATGATGATGATGCTTCAGCTTGCTGACCACTATTGCGACTGGACTGTTGCAATGATGAGTCCGCGCTCACACCACCCACATCAATTTGGCGGCCTCTGCCCTGAGCGATGACGCGTCGTTGATCGGCAAAATAAATGCCGTGGCCCCGACCTTTTCCGCCACGTTTTGGCGTATCGCACGCTGTGGAAAAGTGCACACATTTTGCCGGCGGCGATTCGCTGCTGTCAACCATGCACCATTCCTCATCCGCCATTTCCACCTCCACCTCCTTGTCGACCGCTATCGTCTCAACCAGGCTGAAAAAACAAACATATAGAATGAAATAATTGTATAGAATAAAATGACTGTGTGTGTGTGTGTGTGTGTGTGTGTGTGTGTGTGTGTGTGTGTGTGTGTGTGTATACATTTATTTGCAAATGCACAATGATCATAAATCAGATAGTATATTTTCCAGTTTACTTCAAGCACAATTATTACCTCCTCAGCCGCCATATTTGTTTGCAGTTGTTAGAGCAAGACAATTTCGACATTGACTTTCCCATTACATTTTTCCTGTTTGTCTGAAATGCTAATATTACAAATCGCGGTGTATCAGCTTTTGAAGCCATCTTTATAGTCCAAATCGTGCTAACACTGTTCGGCAGCTGAGGATATTCGTGGATATCCCATTTTCTGAATGCAATTTTCAATGGCCTATCCTGATCAACAATTTTCAGAAATTTCAATCTTAAATGATCGTCTACATGAATATAGGGCACTTTCCAAAGCAATTTTGTTATTTCCAACGACATTGATGTTGCTTGCGACGACTGAATACAATTAATATCTGTTGCGGACCTCAAAAGCACAAGCTCTTGTCTCATATTCAAAATTACATGTTGAAAATCTTCGAAAAATGGCAGAAGTAATTTTAACGGTACGCAATAAGCAAAAGTATTATTAGTTAGTGTTGATGCACTATCAGTGAAACCTGCTAAATTATATGTATTTTTATCGTTTAGTTGTTTCACTAAATATGATTTAATAGTAGAAGTAATACCTACTAGTCGACTCTTTGCAACGACTGTACCTGCCAACTCAAATCGTATCTCATCAAACATATGTGCTACTGCATTTGAACTGAGCGTATATACAGCCTCGACCGGCGGATCATCAGGTTTGTCTTTTGCCGGCGGTTTTGTACATGTAATTTTCCCCTCAACAATAAGAAAAGATTTTGCAACTAATGAAATAAGGTCATGAGACGATTTCGACAAACGTATTTCATCATTGTTATTAAATTTCAAATTACCATACGGCGCATGCGTATGATAATCAAATTTTGTTATATCTGAATAATAGTGTATGTCTTGTTCAACATTTAGTATGTCACTAATTGCGGCCGCCGCCGCGTGTTTTGACGACATATTTCCAATTCACTTTAAAACCAAGCTTTTCTAAAAACCTTGCTCGATTATGTGTTATCAGTTTCATGGACTGATAAGTACTAACCGGTGTCGGTTGCTACATGCTAAAAGCAGACCTACCGCCACTCCACACCCTCCTACTTGCCGCACCTAGGTTGTTATACACAACAAAACCCATTCTGTAGCGCGATTCCTTCTTGCTCTCTCGCTTGTGTTGTTTGCGTGACTAATGCTCACATCATTCTAACACATGCTTGATCCACCGTCGCCTCTCTCTCTCTCTCTCTCTATTCCTTCTTTCTAATGTGTACTCTTATTGTTATACTATCGCAGCGGAAATCAACTAGTTTACCATTCTGATCAACTACTTGAATTACAATAGATTGAATTCTGTGCGTGTTTAATGGAAAGTAAATAATTGGCGATGGTGATTCATTTATTAGAAAACCAGGTGCAACCTTTGGTAGAAATTCAAAAATTGTATGAACCTCTTGCCCATTTTGATAACTGCCGCATGCAATATTACAAGTAACCTGGAACGATGTTATATTTGTAATGGATACTAAACGTTTAGAATAATGCCATTTATTTGCTACAAGAATTTCTCTATCAAAACCGAGTATATCGGCTAGTGATGTGTTCATTGTTAAATCAACATCTTTATCCGCTTTCAATTCACATAGCATTGTCGTATTATTTCCTTGTATAATTAGATTTGAACTATCAACGTTCAATTTTCTCTTTATTTCATTTATTATACGATCAATTTCGTAGGAGCCTGTATCCAAATCAATCAAGCTATCACCATACTTAAAAGATGAGTTGACATTTTTAATTATATTCGGTACACTATTGTATGTCCATAAATTAATCAATCCAATTTCATATTGATAGCGTGCGTCTAGCTCTAGTACAGTGGGAAGTACTTCAATTAAACAACTGCTGCTGTTACTGTCTTTAGATGATAATGTTATTATAACCATTGTGTACTACTACTACTGTTTTACCACCACCTTCTTTCATACACATCTACAAGTGAACTGTCTGCTATAACGCATCTGCAAGAAATAAAAGACAAAAATGACCACATACATTACTATTTAGTGTTTGTAATTGATCATAATTGAAATAAATTTCAACATTTGGTTGTTGTTTGAAATAGTTTATCAATTGTATGGGCGGCTGTAAATTACCAATTGGATCAAAATAATATACTTTTTGTGCATGTTTTTTGTAAGCCACCCAGTGTGTTCCACTGTTCATGATCGAGTCTAAATTTATGATCGATTTTTCATTTGAATTAATTCTTTTTGGCAATGTATCAATCATATAAATACCACGCAATTTAATATCTAAAATATCAGCCCAATCTAGTAGATCATAATTTGACAGTGGTCCTTGTATATTAATCTTCATTTTCTCACTTTCTTTGGCGCTCTCCTCCTCCTCGTCCTCTTCTTCTTTGTTGTCCTTCTTTGTGAAGGTGTTTCAATGATTCTACCGCCTTTATACAAGGGCGCATATGGTCTTAAATAAAAACCTTGACCAGCTATGTGCTTACTTAAATGTTTAATTCCTTTTTGTCGTAAATGTGCACTTCTTTGTTCTTGTAGTGATGAATTATTTTTCCAACCTTCTCTTCTATTATTCTGCCGCCGCCTCCGTTGTACTCTACCCCTGCCAAAGGCAGCTTTAGCTTTGATCAAATTTGTAACTAAGTATGCGGCTGCTTTTTCAGTTAAACCTGTGTTTGGATTTTTAAAAACAGACCATGCTTTATCAGCCAAACGACGATCAGCCACATTTTGCGACGAATTATCACTATTCTGCGCATACGCTATATCATGCTCTTTACATGCTTCATCCAGACTATTTATTCCTTTGTCCCCCCTCCTTAATCTTTTATCTAATTTGGTGCTGGGTCCGCAAAAGCGGTAGGAGGGGATATGCAACTCCAGGGGTAATGTATCAACAATTTTATTAAGGGCGGTTGATGCAAATCCGCTAAGTTTCGATAAAATACCAGTGCCAATTTTACGTCGCACTCGTCGACGACAAGTCTTTTTTGCTACCATCCTTTCAATAGCAATGTTGAAACCTGACTAAATAGAAATTAGTTAATCCCCTTAAGACCTGTCGGCTCCGGCTCGCTATCAAAAATATTACAAAGTTGTAATGTTGTTATTAGTAGAAAATTCGAAATACTATCACCAGACGATGGGTTTATGTTTATACAACTGTTCAATGCTGTATAATTGTTAAAAAAATCACAAATAACCTTACGTTGATCATTCATATAAGCATACCATTTGTCTAGTCCATCATCAAATAATTTCGATGTTTTATAATTCATTTGAGATTGAACACATAGTTTTATATAAGATAATATATGTGCTTTATTATAAGCTTTTACGCTTAAATTGGCAGTACTGCTGCTGCTGCTGTCTTTTACAGTTTGGTTTAATGATGAAAAATTTAACACATTTTCAACTCTAATATTGTGCAATGTACAAGTACTCAGAGTATAGTATAAGAGTAATATCATACTAATTGTGTATATTATGAATGTAACAAATACTATGATTATTTTCATTTCTTGTCCTATTGACTTGACTCCCATCGTGTCTGCTGGCAAACTAAGTTTGCAGTGACATGCAACTGAATGCATTCATGTATGACGCGTGTGTGCAGCTATGCATGACCAGACATGTCTGAACATGTCTGAGTCATTAACCTTTGACTATAAATAGACATGCAGAACAATGATTGTACATCAGTTGTGCACAGTTGTTGATCACACACACACACACAAGGTAAGTTAAATGAAGTGCAATAATCAACATATATATAATTTATTATAAGAAATTAATTATAAATTTATAAGAAACCTAATCCTTTAATTCAAATTGCCACAATTTGAAAAAAAAAAAATTTTAAATTTTAAATATTATTAATTTAAAAATGTTCCTCTGATCAGCTGAATCTACGGCTGCTTCCGCAACCGTCGATTCAGCCTTATATCAGAGGAACGACCTTCGCTGTGAACAACTTGCATTATTAAATTGTGGCAACCTGAATTAAATGACTGTACATTCGCACGAGTAATCTTAGCAGTAAATCTATGCGGCATGAAAGTTTCAATTTCGGCATCTTCGTTGCCCCGACGTCCTACATTTGCTACCCTAATGATAACAGCATCCTTGTTGTAGGAGCGCACAACACGCGCACCTAAAACAGGATACTGAAATGCATCGGATAAATGTTTTAACGCAATTGTACGACGTCGGGATGGATCTGAAAACCTTATCAGACCATCGAAATCAAATTCATGCCGCATAGAGTTAGATCCTAAGATTGCGCGTGGACGACTATAAGGATGAGCGGCGGAGGCAGCGGCGGGGGGACAACCTTGTTGGTGTGATGTGACGGTGAAGGCGGGGGGGATTCTTGTTGTGGGGGCGGGGGGTATCCGGACTTGTTGGTGTGATGTGACGGTGAAGGTGGGGGGGATCGCAGCAGCTCGGGTGGCGGGTGGTGGTGACGTGTATATTACAAGCTGCTGGCAATGTGCCAATGAAGGGGGAGGGTGATTGGGGCTGGAAACCTGTTGCTGGCGTCGATCCGTTTGATGAAGTGGCGGATACTGCCAGAGGTTTTGCTCCTTGAGTTGCTTCTCAGCTCTGGTCAATAGTTCCATTAATGAGTTGTCTTCATCAAACAGGCCGACGCCGGCGTCGGCAGGTGCAGCGTCGCTTCTCAATAGTTCAGCCTCCAGCATAGCCATTGCCCCGTCCTCGGACCACAACTCGTTAGTGTAAATGTCCTGTAGAAAAAAATAAAGTTTAGCAAAAATATATTATTTTCTATTTTTTTTCAGTTGGTGTTTGAAAATGTTGCCGCGAGCAAGAAAGCATTGCATTCATTGTTCCAACAACAGTGACATCATCAACAGTGACAACAACGATAGTGATGAGAAGAAAGCGGTAAATTACTTTAAAGAAATCGATAGGCTTGACTCATTTTTTAAAGGTAATAAAACTATTTGGCCGCATCAATATCCAAAACCGAATCATTTAGCAGAGGCCGGCTTCTACTTTTTAAAAGTTTTCGATAGAACAAAATGTGTTTTTTGCAATGTAGTTTTGGAAAATTGGGAAGTGAGTGATTATGCTATTTTTGAACATAAAAAATGGTCACCGAAGTGCGGCTTCATAAACAATTATCTTGTTGGTAATATTCGTACAACGTCAACTTTTCAGAAAAAACCAGACTACAATTTACAATATACGAACGTGAAAATGCATTTATGAAAATGGAATGTTTGCCAAAAAATTTCAAACAGCTAGCATGGTATTGATTTTTCAAATTCGAATGGATTTGGTCTTATTTGCAGTGGTTGTCATATGTGGGCAGACATATCGATCAATAAATACCAATTGAGGGATTTACACATTCAATCATCGGCAAATTGCGATTTTGTTAAAAAAAGTCAAGTGTGTGAAGCAGAAGCAGAAGAAGAAGAAGAAGAAGAAGAAGAAGAAGAAGAAGAAGAAGATGATGATAAAGACATAACCTATTAGCAGTTGTAGTAGTACAGTGTGATTGGATTAAAGTATTCCAGTTTAGTTTGCGCAAAGGGGATGACAGGAGACAGTTGACAGTGTTTTAATTAGCAGTATTCAGATTAGTTTGTACATTCAATTAAAGACATCTTCAATGTGTGAAGAAGGATTCAACAACAACAAAGACATAACCTCCTCCTATAAGTAGAGTGTGTTTTTCATCTGGATTAAAGTAATCAGTTTAGTTTGCGGCGAAGGGGACAGTGTTTTCATTAGATAAAAATTGTTTTATTAGAAGAACTTTATTTGTATGATAGCAGCAGCAGAAGTATTCAGATTAGTTTAGTTTGTTATGAGTTGAAAAAGAAGAAGAAAAGACTGATAAAATTATTTTTAGTTTGCTAAATTTGTATGAGAAGAAAACTAACTGTTTACAATGTCAACAAACAGAAAACTACTGTTGGGTTTTGATTAGAAGAAGAAGAATGTATTTCAAGTCAGTTTGCTGGATGAGTAAATGGAAAAATATTAATAATAATAAACTTACATTGGTTTCGCTGTTGTCCTGGATGATTGGCGCTGCCGCTGCCATAGGTGAGGTTTGATCTGCTGATTGGTGCTGATTATGATACATCGTCGTAGTGCTGCGTGTTGTAGGCTATAGGAGTTTCAAACTGATACTAACAGAAGGGACACAGTTTTTCGTCATTATATATTATCAACTTGATGAATATAGATGGTAAGAAGTTCAGAACAATTCTCATTTTCAGGAGAAAAAAAAGGGGTAGAGTGGCCATTACAAACTGATCCTTGGACTTGTGAAAATTGATATTTAAATTTGTAACATTTCCTATTTAAAAAAAAACATGCTACAGGTGGAATATATATTGGATGATATCACCAGTTCATTACATATGGTCATAGAATTAAAAAGAAATTCTAGCAAATAACATGATAAGTTACAACAAATCTGTTTGCTTCCACTTTCAAAAGAGAAAAAATACTTGGTTAAAATAAACATTTTCATTTTCGAGAAATTTTGTATCCGAGATTCAAGTCACAAGTCGGAGGGTGTGTTGGTATTGGTGTTTATTTATTCTGCTATTTCTCTTCTTTGGGTTATCTTCAACAGTAGCTATTATGAAGCTGCTATTATATTCAGTAACGAATACAGCTTCATTACAGCACTTGACTGTTTGTATACAACATTCAGTGGATTCTAAGAGACAATGCATAGCATTAGAAAATGACACTTTGTGTTGTGTTAGAATTTTGTGTTTATGAGCATGAGCTTTACAAATGAAAAGAAGTGGATTTCTCACATTATATAGATGCTTGAAAGACTCTTTGTATGTGTTGTATTGTTTTTACAAATTTGGGACCATTGGTGTCCATATGATTTTTCCGACAAATAGCATAGGTTGTGTGTACAGACTCGAATGGTTCTTGTACGATGCATCGCGGCAGCAATATCAAAATGATATTAATATCTGATTTACCCAAGAATCTGATTGATGCAAGTATGGGACAGTCCAATGTTAGCCAATTATCATCAAGACCATCTTTCACACACAGGCTTTGCCTTTGTGGAGAGTTTTCATAAAGTTCATAAAACATGATGTTGTATTTTCTGTAACTACAATATAGAGCTGTTAGATTTAGTTATAATGACTAATTATTCAAGTTCAAATTTTATTTATTATTATTTGGTTTGATTTGATTTGATTTCAATTGTACAGCAATGATTGAATGCTGTATGGGTTAGAATTGAATTTTTACATGAGTATCGGTGAAGATTTCAGAATATTAAAGTTTAATAGTGATATTGTATTAATTGTTCTACTCACATGTGTATTCGACTCAAGGTGTGTGTGTTGTCCTCTGGTACTCTCTGACGTCTATTAGTAAATAATAGACTTGCAGCAAGTTGGTGGTGACTTAGCGACTACTCCTCTAGTCCTCTGACGCTTATTAGTATTTATAGACTTGTATCAAGTTGGTGACTTGGGCGACTACTTTAAGCCTTCAATTGCTCTCTGACGTCTATTAGTAAATAATAGACTTGCAGCAAGTTGGTGGTGACATAGCAACTACTCCTCTAGTCCTCTGACGCCCATTAGTATATAGACTTGTATCAAGTTGGTGACTTGGGTGACTACTTTGAGCCTTCAATTGCTCTCTGACGTCTATTAGTAAATAATAGACTTGCAGCAAGTTGGTGGTGACTTAGCGACTACTGCTCTAGTCCTCTGACGCCTATTAGTATATAGACTTGTATCAAGTTGGTGACTTTGGTGACTACTTTGAGCCTTCAATTGCTCTCTGATGTATATTAGTAAATAATAGACTTGCAGCAAGTTGGTGGTGACTTAGCGACTACTGCTCTAGTCCTCTGACGCCTATTAGTATATAGACTTGTATCAAGTTGGTGACTTTGGTGACTACTTTGAGCCTTCAATTGCTCTCTGACGTCTATTAGTAAATAATAGACTTGCAGCAAGTTGGTGGTGACTTAGCGACTACTGCTCTAGTCCTCTGACGCCTATTAGTATATAGACTTGTATCAAGTTGGTGACTTGGGTGACTACTTTGGGCCTTCAATTGAAGGGGTCGGGAGAAAAGAGTGCCAAGCATCATTTTTGTAGTTTTGAGATATCAGATGTTGAAAGTTTGACTAAATCCATAAATAATATGTTAGTGCAAACAACAAATCAAAGTTTTTTAATTTGAAGTTCATGTACCTATGCACTGTTTAAAGTGAAGATTGAGGTAAAAAACTCTATTATAAAAATTATATTTGTTATATAAAAAAATCTGTACTGAAAAATGTTGCTTGGCACTTTATTTGCCAAAAAAAACTACATAATATAAGATTATACCACCATGTATTAATGTTTTTTTTAAATGTTATATTAAGTACATCATTATTTTTAATTCAATAAACAAAATATAAATGAAATTCCATGGTTTTGGAAAAATAAAGGATTTTAAGAAGGAGCAAAAATGGTTGAGAACCCCTGTCCTACTCAATCATGATGTCTTCTTCTTGGTCTTCTCCTGCAGACTGTAAGCTGTTGTAATAGCCATGGTAAATAGGAGGAATATACGGCAACAAGGATTTGACATCATCTAACTTCTTCTTATTGATAATTTTTGGTGCATTCCTTTCATGTGGAGTATTGAAGCAGAAGTCCTTCCACGTTTTTTCAGGTTCAACACTAGAAAATCTTCATTCATTTTGTGTTTGAGCTTCATCTCGGATGGTTTGCTGCTGTCAAATTTGAAACAAATAGCCTTCGAAAATCTGGGAAGAGTAACACCATCTGTGCAAAACTTATGTTTTGTGTTGAATAAGTTCTCTTGAAACTTAGTCAAGTCAAAAATATCCTCACTCATCAAACATGTTACAATGAACTTGTTTCTTGTTCCACATTTTGATACGATCTCTCTCCATTGCTCAGGATTATACACATTTTGACAGTGCTTGGTATGATATTTCTCTATTATTGCAAAGTCTCGGTCCGATGGAAGAAAAGTATGGCCAGTTATCAGGAAGTAATGTTCTATTGACTCAAAACGTTTACTACGTACAAGATGTGACCAAAGTGACATAATGTTCCAATTTTTATTTTGACCACCGCAGTTGTCAGTAAATATTACCAACTTTTTTGCGTGGACATTAGCTACAGACAAGTACTTGATAATACAACTCCCTATCTCATCACTACCCCTTTTTCCAACTGTTTCGTCCCACATGAACATAAAGCCTTGTCCAGAACTGCAGTTGTGAATACCTACATTATAAGTCCACATTTTCCTGCAATAAAATGCAGGTCCACAAGACAGTTTTGGTGTAGGAAGGGTTTGTTGTAAATCAACAGTGATGACATGCACATCATTGGGTGTCTCGTTACTCATAGCTGTGTAATTTTTCAATTTTTCTCTGGCACTATCTGCCCTATGTAAATGGTTTCTTTCTCTAGTTTTGCTGTCTGTTTTTGCTCAGCACTAGCATTGGCATCATCAATGATAATCTGCAAACTATCACATTTGCTGCATGTATCAGATTTTGGGAGTTTAAAGCCAATATTATACTTTTCACAAAATATTCTCCTATACTTATCCTCACTAACTTTGGGAAGATTGTTAACTTCACAAAAGTTCAGGTAATATTCATTGTACAAACTTCTTATTGTAATGTCACAACCCAAATATACCTTGTTAGGATTTTGTGCTCTACTATAGTGAGACTCGTACTTTTGTATTGCTTTAATGTGCTCATGTACACTATTTTCTGCTTCAGCTGAAACCTTGTGAGGTCTTGTATCATGGGTGCCTCTTTTGTCAGAAGATGGGGTAGATTTTTCAGAAACTATTTTTTTAATAATGTTGTTGATTCGACCTCTTGCATTTTGTAGACCATGAATGCTCATAAACGATTTTTTGCAAACTCTAAGAGATGAACCACTTTGAAGTTTGATCTTGAAAATGAAAGTGTTTTGTTTGAATGAGGCCTCAGGATTTTGACAATAACGACGTTTGATAGGAATTTTCTCTATACACCCAAAAAGATATGCATTTTGAAATTTCCCATATCCCAAAATTCATTGAAGAGAGGTATCTAAATGTGGTATCATCGACAGTTCAAACTCATTCCACTTCTCCTCCGAATTTCGTATTCTTCTTAGATAGTTAGCTCTTTTCCTTTTCTATCAAATCGTTGTTAGACCCCCCTCTATTCTGGAATTCTAATCTAAAGAATTCCAGGAATTGGTGTTTCTCTCTTAAACAGTAATTAATTTCGAAATCATGTACCAAAACCAATTTAACTGTCTCTAGTCTCACCATACAATCAAAGTCGTAGATGGGGCCGTTATAATATTCACTAAATTCCCTGAGTTCACTAGGGGACATCCCTTCAGGCGCACAAGTCTTGCAGGAACACAAGTACTCCGATTTCTTAACAGTACTCAAGTTTTTCAAAAACTCCGAATATCCAGATCCAGACATGTTTAAGACTGATAGTGACAAGTGACAACTGAGATGCAACACTTCGACTATGTGTTCGACTATGATGAACACTCAAGACAGCTCGACTCTTTTATACTAGAGAGAAGTCCGCATGGCCGATTAGAAGGTGAACTTCTGCAACAGTTTTTTAATTGACGCATTTAATTAACTGATACTGCGTGACCTTTATGATATGCTTGCACTTTACCACATGCATAGTCCGAATTATTGCTTTTCTGTCTTTTCAAGACAGCAAAACTATGTATGAAGTAATAATAATTATTGTACTTACAGAAACATGGATTAGTAATGATACACTCTTTTTTCAATATTTCGGAATACAAATTGATGAATAAATGCTCTGAAATAAATAATATATTTATGTTAAAGAAAATAATTATTTTGATGTTGTAAATAATTATTCTCTTTGTTTCGATGTTTAAAGTTGGAAGTATCTGAAATTTTCGGTAGTTTTTCGTTCACCAAATAGTCAGGTTTCTGAATTCTTGGCAATATTGGATGAATACATAAGTAGCATTCCAAATAATACTGATGTCTGTCTGGTAGGTTACTTGAACTTAAATCACTTCGACAAATTTATCGATGAGTATATCTATATTTAAAATAAAAATGGCTTTGAAGACTCTTATCAATAGTCACATGAGGATCACAGAGTCTACAGCATATTGTATCGATCACACTTTCTAAGAACTAATGACAGATTATTGGTGGTGGATATGAAAGCCAATGTATTGAAGACTATTATCACAGATCACTTTTCGATTTCTCTTCATATTGGCTACAGATCAACATTGTCAGAGAAGAGATAGTACCGAGGAATGATAAAAAAATTGATTATATCAAGCTGAGAGAGAGCCTTCAATTGCACTCTGATGTCTATTAGTAAATAATAGACTTGCAGCAAGTTGGTGGTGACTTAGCAACTACTCCTCTAGTCCTCTGACGCCTATTAGTATATAGACTTGTATCAAGTTGGTGACTTGGGCGACTACTTTGAGCCTCCAATTGCAACTGACTATGTGAATGCAAGGCTTCGATTATATATATTGTAGATGAAAACGTGACAAAAATTCAAAGACACTGACTTGATAGAATTGTAAAAAAATTATTAAAAAGTGTATATAAAATTCCGATAAAAACCTAATTAAAATGCTATACAAGTATCATAAAAACTAATGATAGGTTTAAAGAGGTAAACGTCTGATAAAAAAGTACGATAAAAATTTGGCAAATAATTAAAGGAAATATCTATTCAACTTCAACTTTGGCCTCACTATCTGTTGGAAAGTCCAATTAGTAAGCAATAATGTTGCATTGAACGCACGTGGGTCGAGCCTTATATATGATAAGAGATTAGGAAACAATGAGAGTTTGATAAACTGCATTATTCAGGCAGATAGAGAGTGTTAACAAGGACATCAATTTATTGCACTATGTTACAGTGCCCGCCCGCATGTTGCAGTGCCCGCAACACTGGCCTACTAATTTAATATTCCAAACCTATAAAAATACTACAAACCTATTTTAGACTGGGCATAAATTCCCATCTGTTTGATATTGTCAACTGCAAAACAGAGTGTGAAACACCCCAGTGTGTCTCTTTAGGGTTAATCTTCGAGAAAACATAACAACAGGTCAATGTAACTATAGAGAAACAATAGCTTAAGTAGATATCCCTTGGTATAGGGCGTTTATGTCGCAACTTTTAGTGTTATCTCAAGCCCATAGTCCACGTAGTTCTTTCCTGTGAAGCTTTATGACACTGGTAGTCTATCATATTGTGCCGTTCATACACTCTTACTCGGTCAAAACAGTAAAAATCGACAATAATCGACAGTAATTGGCTTGAGATAACAGTAAAAGTTGCGACATAAACGCCCTATACCATGGGATATCTACTTACGCTATTGTTTCTCTATGATGTAACTTACTGAGCGCGAGGTCTACTGTTCTACTACTTAATAGGTGTTAATTATTTACCTTCATAATTATGTTTCCGGTAGACACTGTCGTCCAGTCTATCGCTCCGTGTGAAAAGTCCGCTCTAATTGTGTGGAATGGAGTGGTTAGTCACTGATCTAGTCGCTACGTGTGATGACAAGTCCTTATAAATAATATATTACAACAATTTTATTGTGTGAAATAATTTAAAAAGCTGTATGTAGCGGCTGGGTATGTTAGCTTCTCTAACTCTCTGTTAGATCTGATGGTCCTTCAAGTTGATGCCGTATTTATATTATTTATCCCTGTCTACTAACCTTGGTGAATTCCAAACCTGTCTTCCTTTCTTTGTACCGGCCAAGTGCCGAAATTCCTTGTCACTTTTTTTTCTTTGCAAGTCCCAGAGTTGCCGGGCGTGAAAGGGCAGTTAACTCGACAACCCTGCTATCCTTGTCTGTCATTATACAGAGCGGATAGCTCTTTCCTTTTCTAGCTTCACTGGGTAGAAAAGCAATTCTCTTCAACATTGCTATCCTTCTCTGTCACTATACGTGACTGATAGCTCTGTCCGATCACTGGGTAAAAAAACAGTTCTCTACAAGCTCGCTATCCTTGTCTGTCGTTTGACAGAGCAGATATCTGTTTCCTTTTCTATCTCAACCGAGTGCAAAACAAGTTCTCTAGATTCCCCCAGGTTTGAGCTCTTTTATTTTTTGCTCTACTCTGAAAAATAAAAAAATTACGAAAGCCAGTTCTCTGTAGAGAGGTCCACGTTATAATGGCAGTTCTAACCTTTGATTGGTAAAATTGATCAGTCAAAAAACAACAGGCTTAAGGCCCGGTTGCACAACCGCCGGTTAAATTTTAACCGTGATTAACTTCACGAAAAGGAATCAGAGAAGGTGTTTTTCAAAACATTTCGTTGAAATATTTAAAAGTTTTTGAATATTTTAAGGGTACTACATGTTTTATATTGGTTTTAATTATTTGAATGAAGAATGTATATTACATGGATATTACATTTATTACATGTATTACATTAACCTCCTCCTACTACTTCTACTCCTCCTCCTCCTCCCCTAACTCCATGAGAGAACAAGCACATGTCTAGTGTAGTATGTTATCTATGTATTTATTATGTGTATTCAATGTAGTATTTTCCTTTCAAAATGCCTTACATATTAAAATTAATTGTTGTTATCTGTTGTAATATACAGTTATATACCTACTTTTATCTTGTCATAAAAAATGTTAACGACAGATTGTTTTTATTTGACTTGTTTTTTTTTCATTGTTTTTATTTAGATGTTATTCTATTTCATTCATTTTTATTTACACAAATTTGTATATTCAAAGGTATTGTTACCTGTTGTTATATGCAGTTATTTACCTATTCATGCCTTGTTATTGTTTGGTTGTTTTATTGATTTTTTCAATCGTTTTTATTCAGATGTTATTCTATTTTATTAATTTTTATTTACACAGATTTTGTATATCCAAAGATATTGTTACCTGTTGTTATCTACAGTTATTCACCTATTCATGCCTTGTTATTGTTTGGTTGTTTTATTGATTTTTTCGATTGTTTGATTGTTTTCTTCAGATCTTATTCTATTTTATTCCTATTTATTCACACAGACTTTGTTTCTTTAGTCCAAAGGCATTGTTACCTGTTGTTATATACAGTTATTCACCTATTTTTGCCTTGTTATTGTTTGATCGTTTTATTGATCTTTTCGATTGTTTTGTTTAGATCTTATCCTATTTTATTCATTTTCATTTATACAGACTTTGTCTATCTAGTCTATGCTGTTACCTATTTTATTTAGTACAAATTTTTAGGTACGTTTTCAAAAATAATGCTATAGAGGTATTCACAATGTTGTTTTAGCCAGCTAAAGTGCTATTTGATAACTCTGGATCGTGAACGCCCCATCTAAAACCATCTGCTAGCAGTAGCGATTCAAGCAGATACTTTGTGTAACTCAAAGCTTATTATAACTCAAAAGTAAGATTATAAACATATGGCTGTTATTTTAACAGAGATAGCTAGTGTTAGCGGACTCAAACCTGCGCTATCTGCTATCTCGTCTGTTAATTTTTTTCTAACGTACCACTAAAGCATTGAGTTAACACAGATTTAGCAAATAGCTGGAGTTAGGGAATAGCTCGACTTAGCCAGCTGACTCCAACATTCTGAATACCCCTGATATGAATAATAGCGTAGAGGACTTGATTATCCAATTTATAGATTCAGTATTGTATTGCTGCTTTTCATATAATTTTCTTTCCATTAGATTTGTGTGTAAAAGCATTTAGTGTTCAGCTAAAATGTATTTTCATTATTATCTTCCAAGAATTGTTTAACACTTGATCAACAATTAAATTAATCGACTATTTGTTGAATTTTTTTTAAAATAGAAATGTGTCCACAGTGAGGTCCATGTTATAATGGCAGTATTTGATTATCATTAGTGTTGCTATCCTTGTCTATCATTCAACAAAGCAGATAGCGCTATCCTTCTCTAGCTCCGCAACGTAGCTAGATTGTTTTTCAACAATGTAGAAATATTATTAAACAAAAAATTTAATCTCAATTATGAAAAATTCATATTTTATCATTGAAAAATACATGATATTGGCAAATAAAATTTAATAGATGATTTTGAACAAGAATGAACAGTTGATATTACATCAGATATACTGGTATCAGCTAACCTCTATAGTAGGCAGTGACAAGGCAGAGAATCGGCAACGGTGTGCTCCTATCTTCCTCAACTGCCATTATAACGTGGAACCCACTATATGGAATTATTAACAAATTTCAACACATTAGAATTGTTTCTATTTTTCAGTAGAATAGTGTTACATAATGTGTTATAAATTATGTGATACTCTTTCTCCTTTATCTTTTCCTAGTCTCATATTTCCCTCTCCTTCTCTCCTCCTCCTCTTCTTGTCTCCTATATCTCTCCCTCTTCTGTATTTTATTTTTAATTTCAATAATTAAATTATAATATCATCAGATAAACATTTGTGAGATGCGTTCCATCAAATTATAAATTATGTGATACTCTTTCTCCTTTGTCTTTTCCTAGTCTCATATTTCCCTCTCCATCTCTCCTCCTCTTCTTCTTGTCTCCTTTTTCTCTCCCTCTTCTATATTTTATTCGTAATTGAATAATTAAATTATAATTGTCAGATAAACATTTGTGAGATGCGTTCCATCAAATTATGAATTATGTGATACTCTTTCTCCTCTGTATTTTCCTAGTCTCATAGTTCCCTCTCCTTCTCTCCTCCTCCTCTTCTTGTCTCCCATTTCTCTCCCTCTTCTGTATTTTATTTTTAAATTCAATAATTAAATTATAATTATCAGATAAAAATTTGTGAGATTCCATCAAAATATCAAGACTGATTTTAACTATTACTTGTGAATTATGTATTTTATAATTTTTTATAAGATCACTTCCCTTAATATTCTGTATCATTCAATGAATTTATTGTAGATCAAAAATTTCTAACAAATTATAACATTAATAAGCGAACATCTCTATAGGTGATGGTTTCTTGATATGCATTGTATGAACATTTCTATAGGAGTGATATGCTATGTATGATATGCTCCGAGCTGCTATGTATTAACACACTTTTTTCTATGTATTCAAGCACGACATGCATTCAAATATTAAGTAAATAATTAAAAACTTCTACTTAGTGACTGTAGTACTTTTGACCGTCTAGCGATCACTTTCAACAATGAAAATGATGGCTTTTAACATTTTTAAACAGTGAAAATGTTGAAAATTATCGCTAGACGGTCGAAAGAACTTTCAGTCAGCAAGTAAAAACTTTTAATTATTTATTTAATAATTGACTGCATGTCGTGTTTAAATACATAGAAAAAAGTGTGTTAACATCTCTATGTTTTAGTGAGAATCATTCAAAAGTGTCAGTATTGTTTGAATGGGAACCATTGATGTTTTCTCATAAGGAATGCTGCCAGATTGATCTGAAGTCCACTATACAGGTATTACATGAAAATTCATAACTATTGTCGATTCTTTTATTTATTTTATACATTGAAATCTTGTCGATCCTTTTATTTATTTTATACATCGATATTGCTCTTTTTTTGTAGTTGAGAAGTTGATATTGTGGTAATTATTTATATTGAATGAAAAATACTGAGAAATTGTCAAAAAACACAGATTTATTGATACTTAGAAAGGCCGGTTTCGGTTATTCTGATAAACTCAGAGATTGACAATGGTGTAATAACAGAAACCGGTCTATCTCAGTATCAATGAATCTGTGGTTTTTTGACAATTGTCAAAAAACTTGTCAAGAAATTGTCAAAAAACACAGATTTATTGATACTTAGAAAGACCGGTTTCGGTTATTCTGATAAACTCAGAGATTGACAATGGTGTAATAACAGAAACCGGTTTATCTAAGTATCAATGAATCTGTGGCTTTTTGACAATTTCGTAGTCTTTTTCATTCAATATCATCGATTTTGAATTGATTAATTAATTATTGTGATTTTTCTGTTAAATTTTGTGTTAGAATTCATTAATTTATTGTGAATATGTTGAACAGAATTTATTATAAAATTTGAAACCAAATCTCCAAAATCACAACAATTTTATAAATAATAATTGGAGACAAATTTCCAAGGTCAAATAATTTTTTAAATAATAAATAGAAGACGAATTTCGGAGGTCACAATAATTATAAGACTGAAACTTCATTGATGTATTTGAAATCTTGTTTATTGTTTAATTAATAAACTTAATTGTTATAATATTGGAGATAGATCTCCTATAGTGAGGTCCACGTTATAATGGCAGTGGAGAAAGATAGGAAACACCGTTGCCGAACCTCTGTCTTGTATAGACGGTAGCTGATACAGGTTTATTGATGTAATATTAACTGTTCATTCTCGTTTGAAATAATTAATTATATATTCTATCAAGCAAGAAATTATATTTTTCAATGATTTCATAATCCAGTTGTCAATTAATCATTAATTCTACATTTTAAAAAGATGATCTGGCAACAGAGCAAAGCGAGGAAGTGATAGCGCTATCCACTTTGTTGAATGATAGACAAGGATAGCAATACCATTGCCTATCAAACACTGCCGTTATAACGTGGACCTCACTATCTGTCACAATAATTATAAAGACTGAAATTTCATTGATGTATCTGGAATCTTGTTGATTGTTTAATTAATAAACTTAATTGTTATAATATTGGAGATAGATCTCCTATAGTGAGGTCCACGTTATAATGGCAGTGGAGAAAGATAGGAAACACCGTTGCCGAACCTCTGTCTTGTATAGACGGTAGCTGATACAGGTTTATTGATGTAATATTAACTGTTCATTCTCGTTTGAAATAATTAATTATATATTCTATCAAGCAAGAAATTATATTTTTCAATGATTTCATAATCCAGTTGTCAATTAATCATCAATTCTACATTTTAAACAGCTGGAGTCAGAAAATTGGCTTTCCTAAACGGGGTGTACTTGAATCGCTAATTGCAGAAAGGGAACATGTCGAACTTTTTCAAAAAAATCAACTGTTCAATGTAAGATACGGTACATCGTTTAACTGTAGGAAGGATACATGTCCAACTGAAAGCATTGTAATGACGTCGATTTGTAATGACGTCGATTTGAATATATCGTTTACTACAGGTTTAGGTTCAGGTTAAAATAAGTTTTTTGTCTCCTGTAAAATTATGAAAACTGGACATGCTCCCTTTCTGCAATTAGCGATTCAGTTGCAGTCCACGTTGAAATTTAAATATCAGGGACCGAGCTTCGCTCTGGAGTACAAAAGCGTAAAAAAAACATTACGAAAGAACAAATTATAATAACATTCATACAGAAATGTTCCATCTAATAACAGTAAATTGAGTTTAATTCACAGAGGAATGCAAAAATTTCCCTCACAAAGGCCCAGTTGCACAAAAGCCGGTTAAATTTTAGCTAAACGGATATGGCGAGCGAAGCGAGCCTGACGGCAAGTAATATAATATTCCCAGGAATAGCTCTGATTGAAGTAGCAGTGCCCAATCAATTTTTCCGCGATAAATGCATTACAATCTTCAACTTGGTGCTAACCTAACAAAGTCAACTCAACTTGATGCCAACCTGACAAAATTATTTAGTTACCAGTTAACAACTGTTTCGAAGAGGTACTCTCTCTAGATTATAGTTCTACATTAACATATGGTATGGGCATTTTTCAATTATAATTAAGAGAATAAGAAAAATATACATGCTAAAAGACGAAATTTAAACCCTTAAAAACCACCCTTAGAGTTGAAATATTGCCAAAAGATTTCTTAGTGCGCCTCTAAAGGGCCAACTGAACATACCTACCAAATTTGAACGTTTTTGGTCCGGTAGATTTTTAGTTTTGAGAGTGAGTGAGTGAGTCAGTCAGTCAGTGAGTGAGTGCCATTTCTCTTTTATATATATAGATAATGTTCTATCTAATCACAGTAAATTAAGATTAATTCCCAGATGAATGCAAAAATTTCCCTCACAAAGGCCCAGTTGCACAAAAGCCGGTTGAATTCTAATCCTGATTAACTTCACGTGAACCAAATCAGAGAAGACCATTTCAAAAAGATGGATCTACTGGAATTAATCAGGATTGAATATAACCCGGCATTTTTGCAACCGGCACTAAGTACCTGATTGAATGATTACAAATGTTCAACAGCTGAGTCATAATTTTGACACATGAACTCGCTCACTCACTTCCATCACCAACAGACGACGAAATTATTATTATCAGATGTTTTTCCAAGGATGAATAATAATTATCCTTTTAATGTCCTTCAGCAAGTTTTAATGTCCTTCAGCAAGTTTTCTCAGGGATGAGACCTAGTGCAATCGAATCTTTATATTATGAACCTACTATGTTCTGAATTTCGTAAGAATCGTTAGAGCTGTTTTCGAGATCCGGTGAAATACAAACATATAAACAGAAGTTGCTTGTTTAATAGTATAGGATTTTAATGAACTAGAAAATTGAACACAAAGTAAAGAGAAAATAGTGTAAAGTTTCAGCTATTTTGAATTATTTAGGGATGTTTCATTTCGTCAAGGAAAAACGTTTCCAATTATAGAAATGAGAAAATGAAGATTATCATAAAAACTGCGACTACGCCCTGTTTTGGAAAGCCAATTTTGTGACCCCAGCTGTTTAAAGTCTAGAACTTAACTAAACCCCGAACTCGGATACCGTCCCTAAGTGCCGGTTGCACAACAGCCGGTTAAATTTTAATCATGATTAATTCCACGAGAGCCAATCAGAGAAGCAGTCTTATCAAGAAGGCCTTCTCTGATTGGTTCCCGTGAAATTAATCACGGTTAAAATTTAACCGGCTGTTGTGCAATCGGGACTTAGACTTTTACACTGTAGACTTATAGGACTGAAGTTACGAGTTGAAACCAACACATCGTCAGCTGTAGCATTGGGTCTACTAAATTTAGACAAATCTAATAAGGCCCGCCGCAAAGTAGACCCACGCTAATCCACGAAAAGGAACCCACGCCGTGGGATGTTTTGTAAACCATTGCTTGGCTTCTCCAGACATCTGTGTAATACATGTCATGGATAATCCACTTGTCAGCTGATTGATTATGAATAATTCTATAGCAATGGATTTACAAAACATCCCACGGTGTGGGTTGCTTTTCGTGGGTCTACTTTGCGGCAGGCCTTAATGCAGATGTGACAAAAATAAAACTTTTTCTCAATCATAGAAAAACTCCACAATATCAGTTCTAGTTCGACAAATCTCACAATAATATTGTTGTACAAACGTCTATTAAATTTAACCGCGATTGAATGACAGTTTCATTCTTCGGACCTTGAGTCCGTTAAAAGTCGTCATTTAACCGCAGTTCAATCTAATGGACGTATATGCGAGAGATTGATTGATTGATAGAGTACTCTATTTATGTAGATTACAATATATACTGGCTTATACACTTATATACAATAGCTTACAATACAGCAAAATTGGAGATGAATTTACAAAATATAAACTAAGAAAATAATTATTGAGCTGTAAATGATATGAAAAAAAGCAATTTCTAATAACTTTAGATAAAATAGATAATATTGTTATGCATGTATATAAATTGGCGGAGCTTTGGACATATCAATGTCCATTCTTCGGAAACAATATTCAATATATCTTCCCCACTAACTCTCTACCAAAGAGAGAGAGAGAGTGACAGAATGTTTGAAAACTGGACTCTACAACAGAAGGTGACACCATGAAAACAGAGCAAAGCGAGAAAGAGATAACGCTATCCGCTTTGTTGAATGATAGACAAGGATAGCAATGTATACTATAATAGAGTGAGATACACGTAAATAAGTCAGCACCTGATTAACATTGGTGTTGCTATCCTTGTCTGTCATTATACAAAGCAGATAGCTCTCTCCTTTCTCAACTTAGTAGTATGATAGACAATGTATGCTATACTAGAGTGAGATACACGTAATTAATTCAGCACCTGATTAACATTAGTGTTGCTATCCTTGTCTGTCATTAGACAAATCAGATAGCTCTACCCTTTCTCAACTTATTTAGATCTTTTGTAGATATATGATGAACAACCAGAAAATTTAATCTCACATGAAAACTTGGAAAAAACTTTGAAAGCAGATAGCGAATGTATCAAATCATAGTGTTGTGTATCAAGTTGAGATGATACTGTATCATATTGTGTTGATACTGTATCATGTTGTGGTTGTTCTTGTTCTATAGTGAGGTCCACGTTATGAAGTAAGTACCTGATTAACATTGGTGTTGCTATCCTTGTCTATCATTCCATAAAAACTAATCTAATAAGGCTCTATCCAACGGATATGGTTTTTAGTGATTTTGAGGTCATGACTATACGTCAACTATACATAAAAACCGTAATTGAGTACTTAATAAAATATAGATCCGATTTTCCTCTCACAATAAACTCTACTCTTAATTATTATAATCTAAGGGCCACTGCTAACAAATATGTAACCTATAACACTAATATTGAATGTATAAGGAGGCAATTAATTTACATAGGTACTAAAGTAATAAACCTCATTCCAAATCACTTTCTCATGGACAATAAGATCAGCGGAAAAATTAAACTGGATATAAAAAACTGGACATACAGTAATTTCTTCTTCCATTTAGATAATATATGACTCGAGATTTCTGCTCCAGCATTGTTTTTTCATTTTTCAGTGGACTCGCTTACCTTTATTTTGAGTACCTATTTCTCTGTTTTCTTCCTTCCCCCCATTTCTCCCTTCCTTTTTTTTCCTCATTACTTTTCTTCTATTCTTTGCCTGCCTATTACATGGGAAACCATAGTTGGCTAGGTACCTTCCTCTCTTTTTTTCTCTTCTCCAACACACCGAAACACTAAGCCCATTGTTTTTTATATTTTTAACATTTTATTGTGTTTTATTTGTTTCGTAAATCTTTGTAATTTTGTTTTGTCTTGTTTTGTGTGTTTTTAATAAATTGAAAATAAATTGAATTGAAAATTGAAATAAAGCAGATAGCTTTATCCTTTCCCAACTCCGTAGTATTGCAAACTCGTTTGTAGGCTATTTAGAAACATAATGAACTAATAGAATCTGGGATATTCGCATTTTTCATGAAATCCATGAATAACTAGTATTTCTGTGAACAGTAGACCTCACGCAGTATTCTCATCCACAAGTACCTGATTGAAACTATAGACCTTATGGAAATACAGCAATAGACTGGCTTCTCCACACATCTGTGTAATCACTTGTCAGCTGATTTATGATGAATAATTCTATAGTCTGATTTTTACTCTAATATTGGCGTATGAAGGAGGCTCCTTTTTCCTTCTATATTATCCTTGTAATGCAAAATTTTCAAAAACCTTGTATATACGTCGACGCGCAATTAAAAAAAGAAAATACCTGTCAAATTCCATGAAAATCTATTACCGCGGTTCGCCGTAAAATGCACAACATAATATAAACATTTAAACATTAAGAGAAATGCCAAACCGTCGACCTGAATCTTAGACCTCACTTCGCTCGGTCAAGTAAAAAATACATCATGGATTTTTGCAAAAATGGTTGAGAATTAAAATCGCTAAAAATGTCAGGAATGATAGTAGTTGACGAGAGGAACAATAAAATGTCATCACATTGGCGAAATTCTCCCCTATTCTTGAGTTATAAGCATTTGAAGATGAGTGATTTTTCTCATCTGAGAGTGGAGTTAAGATTTTATGTTTCTGTGAACAACTCACCCTGTATTGTAGCGAAACGTCGCATATTATAGCACAACACTTGTTAGGTCAACCTCTATCCATAGCCCCAATATCAATCAAATCTGGGAGATTTGCATTTTTATGAAATCCAATGCTCCTGTGGATAATTGATTTTGATTTGAAACTTCTTTATTGTCAATACAATTTTACAAAAAAAATATATAAATATCCTTCAAAACAATAAAGCCCAAAGGTAAAAACCTGTTTGGGAAACATAATTTTTAAAATATATACACACAACTCTGGAGAATAACATCAGCCGGCCTTAAAAACTAATAACAATTTGAATTTCAGCGAAACCTCTAAACTATTGTACTATATTTAGAATAAGCTTCCTTATCTTTATATAATAACAAGGTTACAATTCAATTATACTACAATATTAAAATATTTGTTAATGTCGTCCCCAATTAAAAGATGTTTACGGGTTTTTTTTCAAAAAAATATTCTTCACCTGACAATCTTTGATATCAATCGGTAGGTGATTGAAGAATGTTGGTGCTAAAAAAAGATAGAATTTTCTGAATATTGTTAGATTAGGCTTGAGTACAACGACATTTGATCTGTTTCGAGAAACTCTTCACAAAATCACAAATTCTTCTCTCTCCAATCCTATCAAAGAATATTTTCAATGTTTTGTGAATGAATAAATTCCTGATTGACAGAATATTAAGGTTTCTAAAAAGTTGTAACTTGTGCTCAAATCTTTTTTTAAATGTAATAATTCTTACAAAATATTTTTGTAGGACAATTATTGGGTTCAAAGTAGTAACGTATGTGCCTCCCCAGACTTCTAAGCCATTACAAATGTTGTGCATAATAAGAAGGAACAAGATGCAGGATTGAGAGGAGGAGGAGGAGGAGCATGATTGATTGATTGAGTACTTTATCAATGTAGATTACAATATATACTGGCTTATACACTTATTTACAAAAGCTTACAATACAGCAACATTATAGATGAATTTACATAATATAAACTAAGAAAATATTATTGAACTGTATATGATATGAAAAAAGCAATTTGTAATAATTAAAGATAATATTGTTATGCATCTACATAAATTGACGGAGCTTTGGACATATCAATGTCCATTCTTCGGAAAGAAAATTCAAAATATCCTCCCCACTAACTCCCTACCAAATGACAAGGAGGTGTCGAAAGAGAAGGAGATGGTGTTGTGTGATGAGATGAACAACGTAGACTCCTATAATGAGGTCCACGTTGTAATGGCAGTGTTTGATTGGCAAAGGTAATGCTATCCTTGTCTATCATTCAACAAACCGGATAGCGCTATCTCTTTCTCGCTTCGCTTTGTTGCCATATCGTATTTTAACAATGTGGAAATAATAATTAATTAACAAAATAGTATATCTTAATTATGGAAATTAATTATCAAATTATTGAAAAATATAATTTTTTGCTTAATAAAATATAACTGATTATTTTTAACAAGAATGAACAGATAATTGACCGAGCGGAGTGAGGTCTAAGAATTAAGTTGGCGGTTTGGCATTTCCCTCAATGTTTAAATGTTTATATGTTGTGCATTTACGGCGAAATGCGGTAATAGATTTACATGAAATTTGACAGGTATATTCCTTTTTTAATTGCGCGTCGACGTATATACAAGGTTTTTGGAAATTTTGTATTTCAAGGATAATATAAAAGGAAAAAGGAGCCTCCTTCATATGCTAATATTAGAGTAAAAATCATACTATAGAATAATCATTTATTATAAATCAGCTGACAAGTGATTACACAGATGTGTGGAGAAGCCAGTCTATTGCTGTATTTCCATAAGGTTCACAGAACTACTAGTATTTTATTAAGCTAGAAATCATATTTTTCAATACTTTTATAATGAGTTTTCATAATTTAAATGAAATATTCTGTTAATTGATTATTAATTCTACATTGTTGGAAGACGATCTGGCAACAGAGCATAGGGAGAAAGAGATAGCGCTATCCGCTTTGTTGAATGATAGACAAGGATAGCAATACCATTGCTAATCAAACACTGCCATTATAACGTGCACCTCAATGAAGGGTTGGTCACCCGTACCTTGCCAGCCTTGAATCTTGAAAAAAATGCATTGGGCCCAAGAGGTAAGGGTCGCAGAACCGCAGAAGAATTTGTGAACAAAAAAAAAATGGTCAGGTAGAACCTAAGATATTGAGACTTGGGGCCTACAAAACCTCTTTTTCAAAACTTTATCAGTAAGTAAAAACATAAAAAGGAATATTTAGAGGAAGATTCTTTTCTTCTTCTTCTTCTTCTTCTTCTTCTTCTTCCTCTCCCTCTTCCTCTTCTTCTCCTTCTTCTTCTTCTTCTTCTTCTCCTTCTTCTTCTTCTTCTTCTCCTGCACATATTTCCTTCTACATATTTTTCTACTCCACCTTCTTCTTCATCTTCTCCTTCTTCTTCATCATCTTCTTCTTCTTCTTCTTCTCCCACTTCTTCTTCTTGTTCTTCTTCTATACTTTCACAAACCCAACAGTCAGATAGACGTCAACCTACCAACAATTCCCTGGGACACAATGACTAAAAATCATGTATAAGAATGACGGTGGACGATAAGCTCAGTTCCGAACTGTTAAAGAAGAAGGAGAAGAAAAAGAAGAAGGTGGAGGAGAAGAAGTAGGAGGAGGAGGAGGTGGAGGAGGAGAAGGAGAAAAAGAAGAAGAAGAAGAAGAAGAAGAAGAAGATGATGATGATGAAGAAGATGAAGTATAGGAAGGAGCGGAAAAAGGCGAAGAAGAGAAGAAGGAAGAGAAGAAGAAGGAGAAGGAGAAGAAAATGAAGAAGAAGAAGAAGAAGAAGAAGAAGAAGAAGAAGAAGAAGAAGAAGAAGAAGATGATGATGATGATGAAGAAGATGAAGTATAGGAAGGAGCGGAAAAAGGCGAAGAAGAGGAAGAAGGAAGAGCAGGAGAAGGAGAAGAAAATGAAGAAGAAGAAGAAGAAGAGAAGAAGAAGAAGAAGAAGAAGAAGAAGAAGAAGAAGAAGAAGAAGAAGAAGGAGGAGGAGAAGGAGAAGAAGAAGGAGTAGAATATGTAGAAGGAAAGATGTGCACGAGAAGAAGAAGAAGAAGAAGAAGAAGGAGAAGTAGTAGAATATGTAGAAGGAAAGATGTGCAGGAGAAGGAGAAGAAGGAGAACATGGAGAAGAAGAAGAAGAAGAAGAAGAAGAAGAAGAAGAGAAGAAGAAGAAGAAGAAGAAGAAGAAGAAGAAGAAGAAGACCTCTAAAATAGGAGAGGATAAGACAAATGGGCCCCAAACATTTAATTTTCATAAAAAATGAGCATTTTCATGTAGCACAATGCATTAAATTCAAAACAACGAAACAAAAATGCAACTCTAATGTTAAGTAACGAAGCAGCAAGTCACTGCATGGATGGGTGACTATCGGTGACAGATGTCATTTAAAACAATTTAAGATAATAACACACTGCTTTGGTGTTGATTATGATTGTCAGTTACATTCACTTAAATCTGTCAGTAATCCCCATGCAATAACATCAATGCCTCCCATTTAAACAATACTGACTGAGTGTGTTATCTAATTGTAAGCTGGCAGTCTAACTACTAAGTCAAGGTTAATTTATTTTTAAAATCTATTTTTGCATAGTAATAGCTGTACGTTGATATCCTAGAATAATGGCACATAATTTGAAAAATGCATCCCAATTAAAGTAATAATAATTATTAGTGTAATCAACCATTATTTTCTTCCATTGTAGAAACAATCTGAGTGGTTGACCGAACGTAGTGAGGTCTATGTTTCAATAGGAGAATGGAGAATGTTGAGTTTCTGCATGTTAATAAAAAAAGCAGATCTTTGAATATTCTAGAGGCTTTAGAAATAACAAGAGTAATCAAGGAAAATTCCCAGTATAGTTTAAATGACCAGATTCATTTCAACCAATACAACACTACGAATTTAGTTTTATCATAAAATTGTAAGCATACATTAGTCAATAGTTTTTACATTTACATATTTGTTTTATTATCTTTCACACTTCTTTGCTTGGTTCTTATTTTGTACTAAAAGTAAATTTTTATCAATGCGATTCTGTTGCTTAAGCCGCCATTTTGTCACACCGTTGAGAGGGAGGAGACTGTCTAGCTGGGCCAATGGCAGGCGTTCATGCCCTTGACCAATAGGAGTACTCACCTACTAGTATAAAATTCTGCTCCTCTTGTATTTAGTTTTAGTTTATCAGAGATTGACAATGGTGTAATAACCGAAACCGGCCTTTCTAAGTATCAATAAATCAGTGGTTTTTTGACAATTTCTTAGTCTTTTTCATTCAAAGTAATAATAATTATTAGTCTAATCAATCATTATTTTCTTCCATTGTAGAAACAATCTGAGTAGTTGACCGAACGTAGTGAGGTCTATGTTTCAACTCGATTTGCTTTTGTCTGTATGTAACGCGATTACCACCAAACGCGTTGAAGATAGAATTCTATGATATTTGGCAGGAATATTCCTTTTTTAACAGCGCGTCGATGTATACATAGGGTTTTTTGAAATTTTGCATTTTGAGGATAATTGACCGAGCGAAGTGAGGTCTAAGGCTCAAGTCAACGGTTTGGCTTTTCTCTTAATGTTTAAATGTATAATGTTTAAATGTTTAAATGTTTAAATGTTTAAATGTTTAAATGTTTAAATGTTTAAATGTTTAAATGTTTAAATGTTTAAATGTTTAAATGTTTAAATGTTTAAATGTTTAAATGTTTAAATGTTTAAATGTTTAAATGTTTAAATGTTTAAATGTTTAAATGTTTGAATGTTTGAATGTTTGAATGTTTGAATGTTTGAATGTTTGAATGTTTAAATGTTTAAATGTTTAAATGTTTAAATGTTCAAATGTTCAAATGTTTAAATGTTCAAATGTTTAAATGTTTAAATGTTTAAATGTTTGAATGTTTAATGTTTAAATGTTTAAATGTTTAAATGTTTAAATGTTCAAATGTTTAAATGTTTAAATGTTTAAATGTTTGAATGTTTAAATGTTTAAATGTTTAAATGTTTAAATGTTTAAATGTTCAAATGTTTAAATGTTTAAATGTTTAAATACGCCAATATTAGAGTAAAAATCAGACTATAGAATTATTCATCATAAATCAGCTGACAAGTGATTACACAGATGTGTGGAGAAGCCAGTCTATTGCTGTATTTCCATAAGGTCTATAGTTTCAATCAGGTACTTGTGGATGAGAATACTGCGTGAGGTCTACTGTTCACAGAACTACTAGTATGAAAGGAAAAGAAATTTCCTCCATACTCCGATATTACTACACCGGGTGTCCCACGAAGTGGTTTTCACGTTTGATTTTATATTACGTGCCCATTCATGCACCGAACTTTTTTTAATTTTACAGAGTTTACGAAGTAGGTTCTAAAAATATTCTGGGAAAATTTCAACTCCCCAACCTTTGTAGAAACAAAATGGCGGCATATTGAAAAACGATACATTAAAAACATTAAAAAGGTGTTTTTGCTTCTATAGTGAGGTCCACGTTAAAATGGCAGTGAAGAAAGATAGGAGAAAAACGTTGCCAAGTATAAAAAATTGATCAATAAGAATAAAGATTAAATGCAATTAGAATAACGAGAATATAGAATTGTAATGTAACTTCATAAATCGGCGGTGTTTCAACAAATAATTGTCGATTCTCTAAAGCTGCGTACACATATTCGTGCTTCCAACCCGCACTGAGCACGCTCCTCCCTAGTACCGCCCTCGTACCGCCCTCGTACCACCATCGAACCACAGTCGCACCGCCCACGCACCCATCATGAACGTTACGGAAGATGTTAGATCTTCTCGCGTTCCCCGGTCGAACCACTGTTGCTCCCCGGTCGATCATCAATCACTCTGCTGGAGTGACGTTCGGTTGCGGAGCAGAGCGACAGTCTGTACGCACCTTAAGAAGGATATAAAATAATATCCTTCCCATAAACACACGACCGGATTGAGATGGAATACAGCTGTTGGGAATTTTATAACTTGTGAATATATATGATTTGAATCTAGAATTATGGGATTAATGAATAAGATGGATCATATTAGAATGAGTAATAGTGAATACAATTTGCATTAATGATTAAAAATAGATAAATGGAACAAACGTTATAGGGTAGGATTTAATTCAGATTTTAGAAATTAATTTAGTAATAATGACGATATACAATACTAAAGAGCAGAAAATGTTGAGATGATGAATATATATTATTATTATGTAAGGTGGATGAATGAATGGAATGAAGAATGGAAAGGAAGGGAGATTGGAATAAAGAGAGATTGATTGATTGATTTTGATTGATTTAGTACTTTATTAATGTAGATTACAATATAACTGGCTTATACACTTATATACAATAGCTTACAATACAGCAACATTATAGATGAATTTACATAATATAGACTAAGAAAATAATTATTGAACTGTATATGATATGAAAAAGTAATTTGTAATATAATAACTATAGATAATTATATTGTTATGCATCTACATAAATTGGCGGAGCTTTGGACATATCAATGACCATTCTTCGGAAAGAATATCAAAAATATCCTCCCCACTAACTCTCTACCAAGGGAGAGGGAGAGAAGGAGAGAAAGAGTGAGAGAGTGACGAAGATTTTTGATGACAGAGATTACATTAGATTTCTTTATGTTACAATATATACTGGCTTATACACTAATATTAGATTAAATGACAAATATTGTCGATTCTGTGAAAAATATATAAAATAATATGATATAGTGTAGTATAATCGATACTATAATGAAGGAAAGAACTGGCTTATACAGGTAGGAGATAGGAAATTCACGAATGACGCATCATCACGTCTCAACTACTCAACTCATTAACTTGAAATTTTACATAGAGATTCTTAAATAAAAAAAAGTGTTTTGATTATTAAAAAATATAAAAACTGATATCCTATACTATTGAACGAGGAATCTCTGTTTATATGTTTAGATGTTTATATTATGTTTTTATTTCACCGTATCTCGAAAACGGCACTAACGATTCTCACGAAATTCAGAACATAGTAGGTTTATAATATAAAAATTCGATTGCACTAGGTCTCATCCCTGGGAAAACTCACTGAAGGACATTGAAAGGATTTATTCATCCTTGGAAAAACAGCTGATAATTTCGTCGTCTGTTGATGATGGAAGTGAGTGAGCGAGTGTATGATGTGTGTGGGACTGAGACAAAATTATGACTCAGCTGTTGAACTTTTGTAATCATTCAATCAGTGCCGGTTGTACAAGAGCCGGTTGAATTTTAATCATGATTAATTCCAGTAAAACCAATTCTGATGAGCTATCTTTTTGAAATGGTCTTCTCTGATTTGAATCAAATTTAACATGCTCTTGTGAGATAAATTTTTGCATTCCTCTGGGAATTAATCTCAGTACACCGTGATTAGATAGAACCTTTCTGTATGAACTATAAATAATATATTATAATTTCTTCTTTCGTAATAAATTTCATATGCTTCTGTACTCCAGAGCGGAGCTCGGTGTGAACATATAATCTCTTTACAGTATAATATCATAGAGAAACGATAGCATAAGTAGATATCCCATGGTATAGGGCATTTATGTTGCGACTTTTACTGTTATCTCAAGCCGATTACTGTCGATTATTGTCAATTTTTACTGTTTTGTTGGGGTTAGATTGTATGAACGGCACAATATGGGAGAATACCAGCGTCACACAGCTGCATGGGAAAGAAATACGTGAACTATCGGCTTGGGATAACAGTAAAAGTCGCGACATAAATGCCCTATATCATGGGATATCAACTTATGCTATTGTTTCTCTATGATATTACTATATACATATTACTTATGTACATAGTTAGGCTAATCTCTGAAGAAATTTCTATAAATTATGACTTTATTATTATTACATTGATTCCATCTTGCTGTACAAAGCCCCAACCCCTCCCACCGTGACATAGCTAACCCCCCTTCATAACTAGATCATAGCACAGAGGAAAGAAACACTATGTTTATTCCGTGATCATAGTTACGACTCTGGAGCTACATAAATAGCTCTACTACATGAAGTTGGCGTTTAATCTACTTATAGCAGAGCTACATCTGGCAGAGCTATATCTATATATATAAAAGCGAAATGGCACTCACTCACTCACTCACTCACTCACTCGCATAACTAAAAATCTACCGGACCAAAAACGTTCAAATTTGGTAGGTATGTTCAGTTAGCCCTTTAGAGGCGCACTAAGAAATCTTTTGGCAATATTTTAACTCTAAGGGTTGTTTTTAAGGGTTTAAAGTTCGTCTTTTAGCATGTATATTCTTCTCCCAATCTCTTAATTATAATTGAAATTTTCATATCATATGTTACTATAGAACTATAATCTAGATAGAGTACCTCTTCGAAACAGTTGTTAACTGGCAACTAAATTAATAATTTTGTCAGGTTGGCATTGAGTTGAGTTGACTTTGTTAGGTTGGCACCAAGTTGAAGATTTTAATGCATTTATCGCGAAAAAATTGATTAAGCACTGCTACTTCAATCCTGGGAATATTATATTACTAGCAGTCAGGCTCGCTTCGCTCGCCATATCCGTTTAGCCAGCCGTTTAGTCTGGACCCCCGACTGGATTGTCCTAATATATGATAAAAATGCCCAAATGATCTCATTCCTGGATGATCCAGTCGGGGGTCCAGGGCGCGGAGCCCCCTGGCTAGACGGATATGGCGAGCGAAGCGAGCCTGACGGCTAGTTACTTATATTACTACATCAGAGACAAGAAATATATGTGCTCCTTTATCTATGGCTATATGTTGCACGGATTGTATATAGCTCCGCTATATAGCTCTCCAGCTACATAGTGTAAACGTAGCTACATAATTTTTATATACATAATTGAATTTTTATATACACAATACATTTTTATTATACAACATTTTTCGTCATTGTTTGGAAGAAGAGCTACAACAAGAAGAGGAAGGAGAAGAAGGCGAAGAAGTGGAAGAAGAAGAAGAATAAGAAGAATAATAAGAAGAAGAAGACGACGAGACACCTCTCTAGGTTAATACCTAAGGAGTCCTCTATATCGAATATTTAGGACCTGTTTCTCTTATTGTCTGTCCTTCAAGGTATGCTACTTTCTCCCAAGATCATTCTTATTCCTCCTCCTCCTTCTCCTATTCCTCCACCACCTCCTCCACCTTCTCCTCCTCCTCCTACTCCTCCTCCTCCTCCTCCTCATCATCTCCCTCTTCCTCCTCATCTTCTCTCTCTCTCTCACACCTTCAACCTAACTATGTCTACCTTTCTCTCACTCTCCTTTTCTGTTCCCCCAATCATCATCCTAGACTTCTAAATAATAAGACTCTATGAAATCCCCTTCTACTTTAATTACCTCCAAGTCAGTCTCATATTACTATAGTGAGGTCCACGTTATAATGGCAGTGTTTGATTAGCAATGGTATTGCTATCCTTGTCTATCATTCAACAAAGCGGATACCGCTATCTCTCCTTCGCTTTGCTCTGTTACCAGATCGTCTTTCAACAATATTGAATTTATAATTGATTAACAAAATATTTCATCTTAATTATTATGAAAATCCATTATGAAATTATTGGATATTATAATTTCTTGCTTAATAAAATATAATTGATTATTTTAAACGAGAATGAACAGTTAATATTACATCAATCAGCTACCGTCTATAGAAGGCATTGACAAGACAGAGGATCGGCATCGTTGTTCTCCTATCTTTCTCCACTGTCATTATAACGTTGACTTCACTATAACAATATACTCCCATTCTAAATACTCGAGTTCTATCCTGTTTCTCTCTCTCTCTCACTCTCTCTCTCTTTTGTAGAGAATTAGTGGGGAGGATATTATTGAATATTGTTTCCGAAGAATGGACATTGATATGTCCAAAGCTCCGCCAATTTATGTACATGCATAACAATATGATTATTATCTATAGTTATTATATTACAAATTGCTTTTTCATATCATATACAGTTCAATAATTATTTTCTTAGTCTATATTATGTAAATTCATCTATAATCTTGCTGTATTGTAAGCTATTGTATATAAGTGTATAAGCCAGTATATATTGTAATCTACATAAATAAAGTACTCAATCAATCAATCCAACTCTCTCTCATTAGCTCTCTGTTCTCTCTCTCTATTTTGTTTTACCTAATCCTTATCCTTCACTTACAAATCTCTTCCATATATCCTCTCTCAGACACTGTTTCTCCCACTCATCCTCTCTCTATCAGTCTCTCTCTCACTCTTTCTATCTCTCACACACTCTCTCTCAGTCACTCTCTCTCACTCTCTCTCTTTCTCTCACACCTTCTCTATTACCATCTTTCTTTCCAACCTAGTCCTCCGCTTATACACATTTCTTCCATACATCCTTTCTCCTCTCTCTCTCACACACACACTCTCTCTCTCTCTCTCTACCTCTTCCTACCCATCCACCACTACCAAATTTCTTTTTCAGTAATATATCCCTTCTACTGAGATTTCCTATTTGTCTTCATGTAGACCTGTGATCAGATCTCTTTACTTCATTTATGTTGTAACTTTACATCGTCTCTGGTGCTTCCTCGGTTATAATTACAGTTTGGCTTACAAACTTTTCTCAAGTCATCTTCCTAATTATTAATCGACGGTTTTACTTCAGTTTATTTCATTGTCAAGGTGAGTAGATGAATATATCCTCTTTGAAATTAATATTGCTGTATAGTAATAAGCTCTAAAAATACTTTGAAAAACATTAACTTTTTATCATGATAGTCTGATAATTATAATTATAATTCAAATCAAATCGAAAATTCTTATTCACAATACAAACAGTTGAAGGTCCTGCCAAACCCAAAGGTTTTTCGGCGGGTGCCCAGTTACAGGAAAAATGAGTTACAAAAGATAAATAAACTTAGACAAATTAATATATAAAATTAAAATAAATAAATACATATAAATACACTTCAAGATTTTATGTAAAAAATGAAAGAAAACTGATACAAAATGCAAAAATATACATCAGATTTTGATACAGAATTAATAAAAAAAGGGAAAAATGAAAATTTATTAGAAAGGAATAAAATAATAAGGAAAAGGGAAAAATTGTTTTACACAAGTAATAGTACATTTTTATCGTTGAGGCAGGCGGCAGTGACAATAAAAGGAAAATTTTAAAAATTGAAAAATTCCAATAATGTAAGCATATGCTGTCACCTGTCAATTTTTTTAGCTTGACGTTTCTTAAATTATGTGTACGTTTTTAATATTATTAGTTTTATAAATTGATTGTGCTGTTATTATTGAGATACAACATTAAATCCTTCTAATTTTTTTTTTTGTTATTCAAATTTTCCTCACTTGACATAATATTATGACAGTTTTACAAATTGGAGTATCATAAAATGAAAATATCTTAATAAAACAATAAAAATCTTGTAGTACCCTTTATTTAAAAAAAAAAACTCTAAAATAGTTCAACAAACTATTTAGCCTAATTTTTTGTTGAACTATTTTGAAGTTTATAAAAAAAGGGTAACTACAAGATTTTTATATTGTTTTATTAATTTATTAAGAAGTAGCCCTTGTGTGTGAAGTGTTTTTATAAATATCTTTATCTATTTATCACATACGTCATGAGAATCTATTCACATCTCCATAATATAATAATAATAGTATAATAATAATAATAATAATAATAATAATAATAATGGATGAAGTGAAGAGATGAATTGGCACAAGATGGAGTGAAGAAGAAAAGCTGCTTTTTCTCAGAGAATGAAAAGCTGGTGGGCGAACAAGAAAACCGCCAAGTCTAATAAAAATCGATGATCATGATTCTACTCAGCGTCTTCCACTTCGGGAGCTCCACGACTAATAATAATAATAATAATAATGGCAATTATATGAACTGAACGAATGAATTTGGATATCCATAATTAAAATTTTGTGACTACTCCATGAAGCTAATTTTAGCTTATATTGGGGCATTGTACTTACTTTATTTTTGAAAGATTGAAATTTATTATTCAGGGGAATTTTTCAGAAAATAGAAATTTGTAGATGCGTGGGTAATAATTAAAAAATGTTATATTTATTAATTAATCTATCGAACTGTGGAGTATAATGATAATTATTATAGTAATTCGAGTGGAATTTTTGTGTTTTTATCCAGTTTTTCAACCGTCAAGGTCAAAAATTTCAGTTTTTGTTGTTTGGACTAAATTTTAGGAGAATGAAATCATAACCCTATTTCGGGCTTTTAAAATGTTATCTATAAATTTGGGAGAGATATAGTACAAGGAGTATCCTTAGTTTTTCTATCCCATTCTGTGCTTTCTTGTGGAATAAATGAATAAATAAATATCGTGTGACCTGGCTGGCTCAGGTCTGGTGTCAGAGTTTCCAGGTCGCAACTGATCAATTTCAGGGCCCCTGACAAACTTTTTATCAAAATTTGGGAGTGAAATGGTATGGGCTCAGCCTATTTTTTCCCCCTTGGTCATAAACATATTATGATTAAAGTGTTTTGTACAATAAATACAGTAAAATTAATAAATATTCATCTATTATCTCTTTGAAAAGTATCGTAACACTCAGATGGGAATTAATGAAAAATTCCATTTATTCAAATAATGCTTATTACTGAATAATAATTATTATTGAACGAAAATCAAAAATAAATTATTTCCATTATTATCATTTGGATTTCCATCCAAAATAAATGCTGTAAATCACCCCGGAGACTTCTGCTACTGCAAATATTGACAACAGGGTGAACAGCTGGATGCAAATTCGAAGTTTTTTTTGTATAGTAGCACTCATCGAATTTCCATCTAGCTGTTTACCCTGTTGTCAATATTTGCAGTAGCAGAAGTCTCCGGGGAGATTTACAGCATTTATTTTGGATTTTTGTTTCATTATAATTATCTTAATATTTTTTAACAGTAATTGTTAGTTCATCAATTTAATTCTGAATACAATAGATTATATATAATTCGTGGGAGCACGGGTTTCCTGCTGGTCTATAATATAATGAAGGAAAGAGCTGGCTTATAGTTGTAGGGGATAGAAAATTCACGAATGACGCATCATCACGACTCAACTACTCAACTCATTAACTTCACATTTTAAACATAGATTCTTAATTTACCGAGTATGGTTATTGACCTATTTTAAATTCTTCAAGATTTCAGTGGATCAAGTTTTCAGTTTGTCAAGTTTGTTAGATTGCCTGCTAGTCAGAAACAAAACACATTCTTGACATAACAGGTGGGAGATTGTTTTTTCTTTGTTTATAGTAGGGAGATGTGACTTTTATCTCATTATAAATTTTTTATACTGATTGTTAGTTCATTTATATATTCCTGAATAGAATAGATCATATAGATCCGTGACATTTTCATTCTAGTATTTTATTATAGACCAGCAGGAACCCGTGCTCCGCAAGGATCTGTTTGAAGCCCAAAAAGATTAAATTTGACTGAAAACTTGACCTTCTATAATATTGAAGAATAGGCCTATAGCTATCTAATAAACTCTTGCGAAGCACGGGTTTCCTGTTAGTCTGTAATAATATAATAAAGGAAAGAACTGGCTTATACACGTAGGGGATAGGAAATTCACGAATGACGCATCATCACGTCTCAACTACTCAACTCATTAACTCCACATTTTTGCATATAAATTCTTAATCAACTGAGGATGGTTATTGACCTATTTTAAATTCTTCAAGATTTCAGTGGATCAAGTATTCAGTTTCTCAAGTTTGTCATATTACCTACTAGTCGGAAACAAAACACATATGACATAACAGGTAGGGGATTGTTTTTTCTTTGTTTATAGTAGGGAGAAAGCTACAAGGTTTCAAGGCCTTCTCTCGAGTTAGACTACGTCTAAAAACTGGATTTCTGGTAACAGATCGTTTGAGACTATCATCGACTCAGCCCGAAATTGATTCATTATTATGTTATGTAAGCATTTATTACTACAAGAAGGAGAATATGGAGATATTATGATGATGATGATGATGATGATGATGATGAAGAAGGGGAAAGAGAACAAGGAGATGATAAGAAATAAGAAATAGAAGAAGTGGGAGGAGGTTGTGGTGGTGAATGAGGTGGAGGAAGAGGAGGATGAGAAGGAAAAAGAAAACAGAAGGAGGAGGAGAAGAAGAAGAAGAAGAAGAAGAGAAGAAGAAGAAGAAGAAGAAGAAGAAGAAGAAGAAGAAGGAAAAGAACGAGGAGATAGTAAGAAATAAGATATATTAGAAGTAGGAGGAGGGGAGGAGGAGGTGTCATTCACCATCTCATTGATGGTGGAGGTTGAGGAAGAGGTAGTAAAGGAGGAAAATAAGACGAAAGAAGGATAAGAAGAAGAAGAAGGGGAAAGAGAACAAGGAGATAATAAGAAATTAGAAATAGAAGAAGTATGATAAGGTGAATGAGGTGTTGGAGGAGGGTAGGAAGGAAGAGAAGGAGAAAGAGAAGAAAAAAGGTGGAGAAGAAGGAGAAGAAGAGAGAAGAAAGAAGAAAAAGAAGGAGGAGGTGGAGAATAAGATGGATAAGACGTAGAAGATGTGAGAAGAAAGAGAAGAGGAAGAAGAAGAAGGAGGAGACGGAGAAGGAGAAGAAGAGAGTAGAAAGAAGAAAAAAAAGGAGCAGGAGGAGATGATAAGTAGAAGAACAGGATGAAGAAGTAGAAGTTAACGAAAGAAGAAGAAGAAGAAGAAAACGGAAGAAGAAGAAAACAGAAGAAGAAGAAGAGGAAGAAAACGGATGAAAAAGAAAAAGAGGAGGAAGAAGAATGAGAAGGAGGAGAATAAGGCAGGAAACGGTGGAGAAGAAGAGAAGGAGGAAGAAGAGGTGTCGAAGAAGAGGAGTCGAAGAAGAAGAAGAAGAAGAAGAAGAAGAAGAAGAAGAAGAAGAAGAAGAAGAAGAAAAAGAACTATTAACAGGAGGAAGAAGAAGATGTCAATTTTTTTGTTAGAAACAGAGTTGGAGAAATGAAATGGGACCACGAATGAAACCCTCACATTTGTTGGAAAATAATAATAAGTATTGATGTTTTCGGTTCTAGAGGAACATATTCCTTTTTTTCGTCATGATTTTTCAGGGAATTCTGGTGAATTGAAGTCTATCTCACCCAGGGTCAGCAGAGTTTTTGAAATAGAGGTTTTGTAGGGTCTTGTATCTCACCAAATTCTGAAAAGAGCTTCTGGCTGCTAAAAAACGTATCTGGCCATTTTACGAAAATGTCCATTTTTATAATCTACAAATTCTACCTGCCCATTTATTGTTTCCAATGTCAAACCCAAAACCTCAATCCAATACGTTTTTATAGTGCGTTTACGAGGAAGAAGTGAAAGGAGAAGAAGAAGATGATGATGATGAAGAAGAAGAAGTAGGAGAAGAACAAGGAGGTGAAGGAAGAAGAGGAGGAGAAGAAGAAGAAGAAGAATAAAAAGGAGGAGAAGAAGAAGAAGTAAAAGAAGAAGGAGAAGAAGAAGAAGAAGAAGTAGAAGTACAACAAGAAGAAAAAAAAGGAAAAGAAGCAGTGGAAGACGGAATAAGCAAGATAAGGAGGAGAAGAAGAAGATGGAGGAAGAATAAGAAAAAGAAGAAGAGGAATGAGAAAAAAGGAGGAGAAGGATAAGAAGAAAAAGAATGAAAGAGAGAGAAGATATGATTACATATGAGAAATGTTATCATTCAAAACAACAAGACATAGAAATAAATCAATTCAATAATATTAAATTCGAAAACATTTACTAAATGCACTTAAAATATAATTTAGGGGTGACTGTAGTATAATTTAGTAACTTCTCCGAAGTCCGTCTCTCATTCGTGCTCTTTTCAGTAGGTCAATGTCGTCTCCTGTTGCCAGTATGTCAACGATGTTAACTCAAGCACGAAATGGAGTACTAAGTACATCAGTAAATTATAATAATTTTCGTATTCCAATGAAAATAGATAAGACCCTATTATTATTATGAATGACATTTATCTCTGTACTTGGTACCTCCTACAATTCGCCTATAACAATAATTAATTTCTCTCTCATTTTATAATCTTTTTTATCTGGTTCTCTCTCTTTCCTCTTCCTCACTCCCTTTTTCTTTCGTTCTCTCTCTCCCTCACTCCCTCTCTCCAATTGTATTGGAGGGTTAAGTGTAAGAGAGGGCCGGCTGCGCCCTAACTTCGCCCTCCTAGGTTTTTAATAAAGGCAGCTAATCAATCAATCAATCAATCTCTCACTCACTCTCTCTCCCTCTCCCTGTCTCACCCTCTCCACTCTCTCTCAGTCTCTCTCTCTCTCTCTCTCTCTCTCTCTCTCTCCTCTCTCTCTCTCTCTCTCTCTCTCTCTCTCTCCCGTTCGGGTGTTGATGGGAAGGATATTATTTTATATCCTTCTTAGAGAATTGACAATAATTTGTTGAAACACCGCCGATTTATGAAGTTACATTACAATTTTATATTATTGTTATTCTAATTGCATTTAATCTTTATTTTCATTGATTATCAATACTTTGTAAAATTCGTTGAATAATTAGCATTACCGTCATTTAATGTAAATTAGAGTATAAGCCAGTAAATATTGTAACATAAATAAATAAAGAAATCTAATCTAATCTCTCTCTCTGTCTCACACTCTCTTTGGTAGAGAGTGTGAAGGGTGAAATATTAGAGTGGGAAGGATATTATATTGAAGATTGTTTCTGAAGAATGGACATTGATATGTCCAAAGCTCCGCCAATTTATGTAGATGCATTACAATATAATTATCTATAGTTATTATATTACAAATTACTTCTTCATATCATATGCAGTTCAATAATTATTTTCTTAGTCTATATCATGTAAATTCATCTATAATGTTGCTGTATTGTAAGCTATTGTATATAAGTGTATAAGCCAGTATATATTGTAATCTACATAAATAAAGTACTCAATCAATCAATCTCAGAACCTCCTGTCGAGTGAATGTCTTCTTTGGGTGCATGTGTCATTGCTCCTTATAATACTACCTGAATTTCAATAAATAAATAAATTTCAATAAATTGAATTTATTGAACGAGCGTCAGCGAGTTCTCACTTTTGACTCACTCAAGGCCAAAGTCGTTGCCGGCTGTTTTTATGTTCTACAATATCTTCAGAAAGAATTGATCTAACAGCTTCAAATTTTGTACACGTATTCTACGAAACCTTTTACAAGGTAAATTTCGTTGGACAACAAACTTGCATCACTCCTTCGCCCTTTTTCAGGATAATTATAAAAATAACATCGAAGTGCATGAGAAAAAAATATGTAATATTAACACTTTGCACAGAGATGTTGTGGAATTTATGGAATATTAGCATAGAGAAACAATAGCATAAGTAGATGATCCATGGTATAGGGCGTTTATGTCGCAACTTTCACTGTTATCTCAAGCCGATAGTTCACGTAGTTCTTTCCCATGCAGCTGTGTGACGCTGGTAGTCTCTCAAATTGTGCCGTTCATACACTATCACCCCAACAAAACAGTAAAAATGTACAATAATCGACAGTAATGGGCTTGAGATAACAGTAAAAGTTGCGACATAAATTTCCTATACCATGGGATATCTACTTACGCTATTGTTTCTCTATGATATTAGTCTACCACTGATGATGATGCCAAGTGCATCGAAACTAGTTTGGACTCAAATAAAAACTTTGTGGAATTGACAACATCTTTTTATTTCACCTTGAAAAATATGTTGTGATTTATCATTTTGTCAGCTGAAGAATTCATTGTATACAAATTACGACAGTCCATCAATTCGTTCATCAGTTGAGACTATTTGGGAGCAATCACACGCGCTGACACATGATTTCAGCTGGTTAATTGACCGAGCGAAGTGAGGTCTAAGATTCAAGTCGACGGTTTGGCATTTCTCTTAATGTTTAAATGTTCATATGTTTATATGTTGCGCATTCACGGCGAAACGCGGTAATAGATATTCATGAAATTTGACAGGTATGTTCCTTTTTTAATTGCGTGTCGACGTATATACAAGGTTTTTTGGAAATTTTGCATTTCAAGGATAATATAAAAGGAAAAAGGAAGGAGCCTCCTTCATACGCCAATATTAGAGTAAAAATCTGGTGTGGTGCACCCACACAACTTTCCTTGCCGTTATGAAAATTGATCACCTGACGCTAGTGTTCCCGCGCATCTCAAGTCTACTATTCAAATATTTGAGCCAGCTGGTGACAGGGCAATAACGCTGGAGACACACATGAGGTCTGCTATCTCTTCATAGTGAATAATTTAATAGAATCAACATTAATTTGCAATTGAATAATCATATTTTCTCGAATTTAAAGCTTATTTTCAATTTTAGGTGAAAATGTTACTGAACATTAATTGTAGAGATTTTCATGCTCAATCTACTCCACTTGATTTTCTTTGTTTCAATTGTATCTGAAGCCTGATAATTGGGAATCTATCTGCATTGATGGGGCGGAGCTCCTGAAATTTTTACAGATATGGGACTTGTGGCAGTTGATAGAGCTTATCGATTACTTTTTTAGTATGAATTGATCAAAATCGTTGGAGCCGTTTCCGAGAAAATCACGAAAAACCCTGTTTTTGACAACATTTTCGCCATTTTAGCCGCCATCTTGAATTGCATTTGATCGAAATTGTTCGTGTCGGATCCTTATAGTGAAAGGACCTTAAGTTCCAAATTTCAAGTCATTCCGTTAATTGGGAGATGAGATATCGTGTACACAGACGCACATACACTCATACACACATACACACACACACACACACACACACACACACACACCACACACACACACACACACACACACACACACACACATACAGACCAATACCCAAAAACCAGTTTTTTGGACTCAGGGGACCTTGAAACGTATAGAAATTTAGAAATTGGGGTACCATAATTTTTTTCGGAAAGCAATACTTTCCTTACCTATGGTAATAGGGCAAGGAAAGTAAAAATGTTGTGATTTATTATTATTAGTCAGCTGAAGAATTCATTGCATACAAATTACGACAGTTTTCTCCATCAATTCGTTCATCAGCTGAGACTATTTGGGAGCAATCACACGCGCTGACACATGATTTCAGCTGTTTAATTGACCGAGCGAAGTGAGGTCTAAGATTCAAGTCGACGGTTTGGCATTTCTCTTAATAGTTAAATTTTTGGATGTTTGAATGTTTATATTATGTTATAATTATGTTATACATATTATATTATGTTGCGATTAGAATAGAATTTCATGAAATTTGACAGGTATGTTCCTTTTTTAATCGCGCGTCGACGTATATACAAAGTTTTTTGGAAATTTTGCATTTCAAGGATAATATAAAAGGAAAAAGGAGCCTCCTTCATACGCCAATATTAGAGTAAAAATCAGACTATAGAATTATTCATCATAAATCAGCTGACAAGTGATTACACAGATGTGTGTAATATTGCTGTAAGGTCTATAGTTTGAATCAGGTTCTTGTGGATGAGAATACTGCGTGAGCTCATGTAATATGCAAAATAATTTACAACTTTGAGGCCCGGTTTCACAAAAGTCAGTTAAATTTTAATCGTGATTAATTCCACAAGAACCAATCAGAGAGTCTTATCAAAAAGTCCATCGTTGATTGGTTCTCTTGAAATTAATCACGGTTTAAATTCAACTGGCTTTGTGTGTGTGTGTGTGTGTGTGTGTGTGTGTGTGTGTGTGTGTGTGTGTGTACACGATATCTCATCTCCCAATATCAACGGAATGACTTGAAATTTGGAACTTAAGGTCCTTACAATATAAGGATCCGACAAGAACATTTTCGATCAAATGCAATTCAAGATGGCGGCTAAAATGGCGAAAATGTTGTCAAAAACCGGTTTTCTCGCGATTTTCTCGAAAATGGCTCCAACGATTTTGATAAAATTGATACCTAGAATAGTAATTGGTAAGCTCTACAACTCAAGTCCCATATCTGTAAAAATTCCAGGAGCTCCGCCCCATCTATGTAGAGTTTGATTTTAGATTCCCAATTACCAGGCTTCAGATACAATTTAAACAAAAAATTCCAAGTAGAAAGGATTGAACATGAAAATCTCTACAATTAATGTTCAGTAACATTTTCACCTAAAATTGGAAATAAGCTTGAAATTCGAGAAAATGTGATTATTAAATTGCAAACTGTTGGCAACTGTTGATTCTATTAAGTGATTCACTATGAAGAGATAGCAGACCTCGTGTGTCTCCAGCGTTATTGTCCTGTCTCCAGCTGGCTCAAATCTTTGAATAGTAGACTTGAGATGCGCGTGTACACTAGCGTCAGGTGATCAATTTTCATAACGGCAAGGAAAGTTGAGTGAGTACGCCACACCAGATTTTTTAGAGTAATTCTCCATTTCAAATATGACCCCCAATGAAACCTACTTTCAAATTATCCTTGTAGAATAAATATTTTGCTGTTTCCATAATTCTCACCAACTCTGTACAATTAAAAGTTGCGGGTTTCAAAGATTACAATACAACAGTTCTCGAGCGAGTTCTCCAACCCAGGGGGTCACTATAGTGAGGTCCACTTTATAATGACAGTTTTGAATAAGCAATGGTATTGCTATCCTTGTCTATCATTCAACAAACCGGATAGCGCTATCTCTTTCTCGCCTTGCTCTGTTGCCAGATCGGCTTTCAACAATGTAGAATCAATAACTAATTAACAAAATATTTTATCTTGATTATGAAAATTCATTATGAAATTATTGGAAAATATAATTTCTTGCTTAAAAGAATATAATTGATTATTCTAAACGAGAATGAACAGTTGATATTACATCAATAAACCTGTACCTATATTTGGTAGAGAGTTAGTGGGGAGGATATTTTTAATATTCTTTCCGAAGAATGGACATTGATATGTCCAAAGCTCCGCCAATTTATGTACATGCATAACAATATAATTATTATCTATAGTTATTATATTACAAATTGCTTTTTCATATCATATACAGTTCAATCATTATTTTCTTAGTCTATATAATGTAAACTCATCTATAATTTTGCTGTATTGTAAGCTATTGTATATAAGTGTATAAGCCAGTATATATTGTAATCTACATAAATAAAGTACTCAATCAATCAATCATCTACCGTCTTATAGAAGGCATTGACAAGACAGAGGATCGGCAACGTTGATATCCTATCTTTCTCCACTGCCATTATAACGTGGACCTCACTAGCTAGAAATAATCACGAAATGATATCCTTATTTGAAACATTGGAGATAATAATCTATACTATGATAAAGTAAAGAACTGGTTTATACTTGTAGGGGATAGGAAATTCACGAATGACGCATCATCACGTCTCAACTACTCAACTCATTAACTTGAAATTTTGTATATAGATTCTTAATTCACCGAGGATGGTTATAGGCCCCTTTTAAATTCTCCAAGATTTCATTACGTCAGGTTTTCAGTTTGACAAGTTTTAAAACGGACCCTTGCGGAGCACGGGTTTCCTACTAGTTTTTAAATAAAGATTGGACTATTCTACCAACTGTAACTATAAATATCGGGGCCGAGCTTCGCTCAGGAGTACAAAAGCATAAAAAAATTATTAGGAATGAAGAAATTATAATAACATTCATACAGAAATGTTCTATCTAATCACAGTAAACTGAGATCAATTCCCAGATGAATGCAAAAATTCCCTTCACACAGACCCAATTGCACAAAAGCCGCTTAAATTTTAATCCTGATTATCTTCACGTGAACCAAATCAGAGAAGACCATTTCAAAAAGATGGATCTACTGGAATTGATCAGGATTGAAAATAACCCGGTTTTCTTGCAACCGGCACTAAGTAATCAGGTATGATTACAAAAGTTCAACAGCTGAGTAATAATTTTGACACAGTCCCACACACATGAACTCGCTCACTCACTTCCATCACCAACAGACGACGAAATAATTATTATCAGCTGTTTTTCCAAGGATGAATAATAATTATCCTTTCAATGTCCTTCAGGGAGTTTTTCCAGGGATGAGACCTAGTGCAATCGAATCTTCATATTATAAACCTACTATGTTCTGAATTTCGTGAGAATCGTTAGAGCCGTTTTCGAGATCCGGTGAAATACAAACATACAACATATAAACATCTAAACAGAAGTTGCTCGTTTAATAGTATAGGATATAATTATCATTTATACATTTATTTTTTATGAATATTATATTTTTTATATATGATGTGATTATTTCCTATTTAAATGATAATAATGTGAAAAATCTCTTTCATGTTTGGCATTGAAGCATCTAAATTTAAAAATCTACTTTGTGAAAATACTTGAGGACTGAAAATGTTGTGAAGTGAACAACTACAAGACTCAACCTATTTGGGACTATGTGTAACCTTATCTTAATTTGGGAGAGGAATAGCAAAAGGTTACCTTATTTTTCCTCTACCTATCATTTTATCTAGGAGTCTAACATCTAAACATCTAAACATCTAAATATATGAACATCTAAACATCTAAACATCCAAACATCTAAACATCTAAACATCTAAACATCTAAACATCTAAACATCTAAACATCTAAACATCCAGACATCTAAACATCTAAACATCTAAACATGTAAACAGAAGTTGCTCGTTTAATAGTAGAGGATTACTATGACCCCATGAATACAGCAGGTGGAGCCAAAACATCTGCAAAAAGCAGTTGGAGCAAAAACATCTGCAAAAAGCAGGTGGAGCAAAAATACCTGAAAATAACAGGTCAGGCAAAAACACCTGCAAAAGAAATATTTCCCTGTGTGCCGTGAAATTAGCTTTTAATCAGAGGTCAGACAGTATTGGATAAGTTATATGAGCGGTGATGTTATTCATAAGAGATACTGACATTTTTAAATGATCTACATGAATTTAGTGTTGTATATACAACATATATATGTACATACATAGTGCACATATGCACATATGCACACTATATAGTATATGTAGTATGTAGTATAGTATGCATAAATGAATAGTGTTGTATATATGTATATATTTATGCATATGCCATCTCCACATATATATTTAGCTTTTATATATGTATATCAATGGACATTCAACTATACAGTCACAGATGTCAGTCAGTATGGGTTAAGTTAATAGCGGTAGTGTTGTTCATACGAACAACTGACAATTTCAAGTGATCTATAGTGAGGCCACGTTATAATGGCAGTGTTTGATTAACATTGTTGTTGCTATCCTTGTCTATCGTTCAACAAAGCAGATAGCGCTATCTCTTTCTCGCTTTGCTCTGTTGCCAGATCGTCTTTTAACAATGTAGAATTGATAATTAATTGACAAAATTTTTCATCTTAATTATGAAAATTCATTATGAAATTATTGAAAAATATCATTTCTTGCTTAGTAAAATATGATTGATTATTTTAAACTGGATTGAACAGTTGATATAAGATCAATAAACCTGTATCATCTACAGTATGAGCATAGACAGCAGACACTTCTAATACAAGGCCCCGGTCTACGATATTGCAACGTCGCAGTGTAGGCCTAGAATCTAATACATGATTGGTGAAAAATATTTTTGAAAATACCAGCTTATATATTAGAGGTGGCTATGGTATAAGACATGAAATTCAATCATTGGACATTTTGCAATAATTCTACTAGTAGTTCTGTGAACAATAGACCTCACGCAGTATACTCTCTCTCATCCACAAGTACCTGAAACTATAGACCTTATGGAAATACAGCAATAGACTGGCTTCTCCACACATCTGTGTAATCACTTGTCAGCTGATTTATGATGAATAATTCTATAGTCTGATTTTTACGGTAATATTGGCGTATGAAGGAGGCTCCTTTTTTCTTTTATATTATCCTTGAAATGCAAAATTTCCAAAAAACCTTGTATATACGTCGACGCGCAATTTAAAAAGGAACATACCTGTCAAATTTCATGAAAATCTATTACCGCGTTTCGCCGTAAATGCGCAACATATAAACATTTAAACATTCAAACATTAAGAGAAATGCAAAACCGTCGACTTGAATCTTAGACCTCACTTCGCTCGGTCAATTAAAGTCCAAATATATCATGTTTCTGAAATAATATTCAAGTAGTAAAAGGCTTCTAGTTTAACTCATTTGGAAAAATACTCGTTAGTACATAGCTTTCTACAGATGACCTCTATTAAATTCCTATGACCCTTATCTTGCAACATTCATTAACTTTAAGATAGATTATTATTTAATAGGCAGACATCCAAACCACGTAACCATCTATTTAACAGCTGTATAAATTAATCATTGACAGTTTCATGTCTACCTGGCAGCATTATTTAGGTGGTGTTATACATTGGAAGTACTGACAAAATAAAGTGAATATCACTATATAGTGAGGTCCATGTTATAATGACAGTATTTGATCAACTTTGGTTTTGCTATCCTTGTCTATCATTCAACAAAGCCGGTGGTACTATCCTTTTCTAGGTCCACAACGATACCAATTATGTTTTTGACAGTGTAGAAATATAATTAATTAATGAAGAGAATCGGCATCGCTATTCTCCTATCTTTATCCACTGTCATTATAACGTGGACCTCACTATAGAAGGGTGAACATGATCTCAGTCAGTATTGGTTAAATGGGAAATATTGATGTTTCTAATGGGGAATATGCTGTCAATTTGAAGTGAAACTCACTGTGGGAGAAAGTACTCTCACTGATAATATCATTAATTTCAAATACGGTTGGGTTTCAAAGTTCAAAGATAAGCCTTAGTATACCAATGAATAAATGTCCTGAATATTTTCAATGCCTTTTATGTCTGCCTGAGATAGTGTTGAATACATAACAAGAAAGTCTGACCTATAAAGACTTTGAAGTGAATATAATTTTCTGCTGTTCTTCTTCTTCTTCTTCTTCTTCTTCTTCTTCTTCTTCTTCTTCTTCTTCTTCTCTTACTTCCCAAAACTCCTTCTCCTCCACTGACTCTCCTTCACCACTCCTCACTATTTTTCTTCTCTTCTTCTTCTTCTTCTTCTTCTCCTCCTCCTCCGACTCCTTCTCCTTCTTCACCCAAGTACTGTCCTCCTCTATCCACTCTTACTCCTCCTCCTCAACATTTTTCTTCTCATTTTTACTTTCCAAAAAAATTAAGGTACCCTAATTTCAAGTTTTCTATACGTTTCAAGGTCCCCTGAGTCCAAAAACATGATTTTTGGGTGTGTGTGTGTGTGTGTGTGTGTGTGTGTGTGTGTGTGTGTGTGTGTGTGTGTGTGTGTGTGTGTGTGTGTGTGTGTGTGTGTGTGTGTGTGTGTGTGTGTGTGTGTGTGTGTGTGTGCGTGTTTATGTGTGTTGGTCTGTGTGTATGTGTGTATGTCTGTAAACATGATAACTCCATTCCTAATCGACCGATTGACTTGAAATTTTAAACGTCTGACAATAAGAAATTCAATGAAATTGAAATCAAAATGGCGGATAATTATTAAAAAACCATGTTTTTGACGGTTTTCTCGAAAACGGCTCTAACGATTTTCTTCAAATTAATACCATGGATAGCTATTTATAAGCCCTATCAACTGACATGAGTCTCATTTCTGGGAAAATTACAGGAGCTTCGTAATATTCTTGAGAAAAATGGCGGAAAATTACTAAAAAACCATGTTTTTCACGATCTTCTCAAAAATGACTTGACCGATTTTTTTCAAATTCATACTCTGTATAGTTATTTATCAGTTCTATCAACTGGCATGAGTCTCCTTTCTGGGAAACTGATGGGGGGTCCACCCCATCCTTGAGAAATCGACTTTGTAACCTCCTTCTCGTGCATGAGGAAGAGCAAGAGGAGGTAGAGCAATTCATAAAAATATTTCATCTGTAGAACAGCTGTTTTGACTACTTTAAAAAAAATTTCACAATTTACACAAAGGAAAAAGTACTCTGAAAACAATTATATTTACACATATACAGAAGTCTGATCGTAGTTTCAAATAATTATGTTGCCGCCAATCGTCATTATGTTATTCCACTGAATTATTCTCGTTTAAGAATGGGGCTTACAGTTCAATGAGCAAGGAAGTTGTGTGAGTGTACCACACCAGATTTTTTATCTATCACTTCTCCTCCTCATCATAATTCCTCTCAGTCCTTCTTTTTCTACTCCCATACTTTCTCCTCATTCTTCTTCTCTGCTCAAACTCCTCCTGCTCCTCCTGTTCTTCTTCCTTCTTCTTCTACTTCTTCATCTTTCTCTTCTTTTTCACTTCTCCTTCTTTCAATCCGTCCTCTTCTCCTCTTCTTATTCCTTCTCCTCCTAATTCTTCTTCTCTTCTCAAACTCCCCTTTGAGGAGGAGCTGTCTTCTCCTTCTTTCTCTTCCTCCTTCTCTTTCTCATCTTATTTCTTCCTCCAATTTCTTTCTTCCTTGTTCAACTTCTCGTTACTAATCTTCCCATCTTCCCTCCTTCTCCTACTCCGTTTCCTCTCTTACTCCTCTTATTCTATCACTTCTTTCTTCTTCTTCCTATTTTTCTCTTTCTCCTCATCTTCTTCCTTTTTTTCTTTCTCCTCTTGTTCTTGTATCCATTCTTCCCCTACTTGTCTCTCTGAATCTTCTCGAACCTTTCAGTTTTTCTCTTCTTCTTCTTCTTCCTATTTTTCTCTTCCTCCTCTTTTTCTTGCTCCATGTATCCTCTTTTTCTTGTTCTTGTATCAATTCTCCCCCTAGCTGTCTCTCTGAATCCTCTTGAACCTTTCTGTTTTTTCTTCTTCTTCCTATTTTTCTCTTCCTCCTCTTCTTCTTCTTCTCCCTCTTTTTTCTTTCTCCTGTTGTTTTTGTATCAATTCTTCCCCTACCTGTCTCTCTGAATCTTCTTGAACCTTTCTGTTTTACTCTTCTCCTACTTCTTCTTCGTCTTATTTCTTAAAAGAAGAATTAATTCTCAAAGTGCCAGTTAAGGATACAGAAATTACGTAACAATTAAACAATCTCTTTAGAAATCAATCCTTCCCCAATCAATCATGTGTGTGTTTGAGTTCATAAAATTGAAATAAGCTTACTTTCTCTTCTACAGTCTCAGTCAGTTGGGTGTTAATGGGGAAATTATTCTCTGATATGTTGTTCCAAGAAAGAACGGTTATCTGTTGAGAGTGACCGATTTGTGTAGTTACATCACAATATTCCAATATTATCCCAATTCAATGCTCTTTTCATAGTGCAAAAATTAACCAATAACTCTCCACTTCATACTTTGTCAAACTCATTGAATTGAATAGTTGGCAATGTTCCTGGTGGTTTTGTATTTGCGTTCATATCGAAGTATAAAGGATGATCAGGGACTCTCAAATGTTACAGGAGGATTTGTGCAGGTTGAATGATTGATTGAGTACTTTATTTATGTAGATTACAATATATACTGGCTTATACACTTATATACAATAGCTTACAATACAGCAACATTATAGATGAATTTACATGATATAGACTAAGAAAATAATTATTGAACTGTATATGATATGAAAAAGCAATTTGTAAAATAATAACTATAGATAATAAATTATATTGTAATGCATGTACATAAATTGGCGGAGCTTTGGACATATCAATGTCCATTCTTCGGAAACAATATTAAAATTATCCTCCCCACTAACTCTCTACCAAAAATATGATTGGAGTGAAAGAAACAATCTGACATTAAATGTGAAGAAATGTAAATTTATTGTCTTCACTAGACAGCAACAGATTTTTGCTGACTACAAATTATTAGATGAACATCTTGAAAGAGTTTATGTGTAGCCCTATACAGAAAATAGATAGAGATTTTACTTTTTTAATGAGAAGGGGAAACCGATTTGTGGTTGCACAGTTAGTAGGATCATAGAGAAACAATAGATATCTCATGGTATAGGAAGTTTATGTCGCAACTTTTACTGTTATCTCAAGCCGATAGTCCACGTATTTCTTTCCCGTGAAGCTGTGTGACACTGGTAGTCTCTCATACTGTGCCGTTCATACACTCTCACCCCAACAAAACAGTGAAATTCGACAATAATTGACGGTAATCGGCTTGAGATAACAGTAAAAGTTGCGACATAAACGCCCTATACCATGGCATATCTATTTACGCTACTGTTTCTCTATGGTAGCAAGGACAGAGTGAGTGTAGAGAGGAATAGAGGAGTAAGCAGGCTGGATGCTGACACTAAAGTAGGCAGACGCTGTTAGGTAGTGCCAGTCATTATTCAACCAAACAGCATCCATCATCTCTGTCTTCGAGTATAAAGTAATATCTCTCGGACTACAGAAGGGTACTAGTAATCTATATATATATATATAGATATAAAAGCGAAATGGCACTCACTCACTGACTGACTCACTCACTCGCAGAGCTAAAAATCAACCGGACCAAAAACGTTCAAATTTTGTAGGTATGTTTAGTTGGCCCTTTAGAGGCGCACTAAGAAATCTTTTGGCGATATTCTAACTCTAAGAGTGGTTTTTAAGGGTTTAAAGTTCTTTTAGCATGTATATTCTTCTTATTCCAATATCTTTAAATTATAATTGAAATGTCCATACCATATGTTAATATAGAACTATAATCTAGAGAGAGAGTACCTCTTCGAAACAGTTGTTCTGGTAACTAAATTAAAAAATTTTGTCAGGTTGGCATTAAGTTGAGTTGACTTTGTTAGATTGGCACCAAGTTGAAGATTGAAATGCATTTATCCAGGACCTCCTAAATACCAATTTATCCAGTTAGCCACAATTAGCGTTTTCTCAGCTTTTCTGCGTTTCCTCACACTTTTTCAAAAATTGATGGAAATATATAAAAAAAAATTCAGTACACAGGTTTAGCTGAGGTGGAAGAATTTTTGTTCGCCAAAGATACGCACAAAGACCTTAAAGATGCATAGACTCACATACAGCGCTAGTGTCGTACTTGGAATTGAAATCCGCCATTGAGGGGGCAACCCATAAGATTATTACATACCAATGCCACCAATGCCTTTGTGATCTATTGTATTACAAATATATATAGATATAATACTCGTGCTAAAATACCCCAATGGCGGCCTTCAATTTCAAGTAAGGAGCTATCATTGGGAAGGCATAGGCATTGTGGGTCTATATCTCTTTAAGGTCTTTGGATACGCCGATATAGTAACAGGTGTTTTTCGTGACCAAATTGACATAATACGTTCAAATTCGGTACAGAGGTTCCGCTGAGGTCTACATGCAGGCGAGCCCGCTGATATCATTTTTGGACGATCCAGTCGGTGGTCCAGGGGGCGGAGCCCCCTGGCTAGACGGATATGGCGAGCGAAGCGAGCCTGACGGCTAGTTCTATATAAGATTAAATTAATACTAGTTTCAAAAATCTGCCCATAGGTCCACCACCATCCTACGACATCATGGAAGGAATCCCGGAATGGTACAGAGGCCGGTGTGTGCTGGTGACGGGAGGCACAGGATTCATGGGCAAAGTGCTGCTTGAGAAGCTGCTGAGGTGTTGCCCCGATGTGGAGAGGGTCTATGTGCTATGCAGGGCTAAGAGGGGCCAGGCCTCACAGGCCCGTATCAATCACATTGTCAAAGTACCTGTGAGTTGGTTATCTAAGTCATTTTCATCCATATCTATATTTTATTAAACTTTATTCAATCTCATTAATAAAATCAATATGAAAACTTGTAGTACCCTTTATTAAAAACTTTGAAATATTTTCATGACTAGTTTCGACCATTGGCCAATTTCAAGTTAAAATAACAGTTATTTTAAAATGACATTAAAATAAAAAATCTGGTGTGGCGCACTCACACAACTTTCCTTGCCGTTATGAAAATTGTTCACCTGACGCTAGTGTTCCCGCACATCTCAAGTCTACTATTCAGTGATTTGAGCCAGCTGGTGACAGGGCAATAACGCTGGAGACACACATGAGGTCTGCTATCTCTTCATAGTGAATGATTTAATAGAATCAACAATAATTTGCAATTGAATAATCACATTTTCTCGAATTTAAAGCTTATTTTCAATTTTTGGAGAAAATGTTACTGAACATTAATTGTAGAGATTTTCATGCTCAATCTACTCTACTTGATCTTTTTCGTTTCAATTGTATCTGAAGCCTAATAATTGGGAATCTATCTGCAGGGCGGAGCTCCTGAAATTTTTACAGATAGTAAAAATTTAGTTCCAAATTTCAAGTCATTCCGTTAATTGGGAGATGA